>NC_053435.1:34773435-34842265 GCF_007990345.1 Gossypium hirsutum | reverse complement strand
AGAGCATTAGAGTGTGAAAAGCCGATCTTGAGTTCAAACACGAGTGTGAGTGCCATTCAAATTTTATTGTGAGTGACTAGTGAGGTTTGTGGTAAGGTATTCATTTTCTGTTTTGTTTTATTCATTTTTCTTTTCATCTATTAATCATGTCTTGAGAAGAGTTTTCAGCCTTTGAATTTCAATATTTGTTGAAAGAGATGGAGTGCATGCTCGATCGAAAATCAAGCCTGTCCAAGAAAAGCTAGACCATCGAGCAAGATTTCAACGAAAGCAATTGTTCCAAGTCTGAAAAAGGAGTCAAGAACATCACGGAGACACACATCTGATGACTACTCGAGAAGAGATTTCTATCGTGATACCTATTCGACTAGAAATTCGAGTAGAAAGAAAGAAAGCTTCGAGTTTAAGGTCTTTCGAGATAACGAACGAGGGAGCCCAAGTAACTTTTCGTATGCATCCACGAAGACTCATTCTCGAAGAATTGATCGTGAACTCTATCTAATGATTACATCTTTCAAAAATATTTCATGCTGATCATTGTATATCTCAAGTTGTAAAGAAAAATGAGAGAAAAGAAATGAAAGAGCAAGAGCGAGTAAGAGAAAATGAGAGATTCTTGAAGAGATTGAGAAATCATTGAAAAGTCGTTGAAAAAAAAAGAACAAAAGAGAGTGAAAGAAAAGAGAGGCAAAAGATGATCATGAGAGAAAACGAGTGGATCTAAAAGAAATCGAGAGAAGCGAAAAAGAAAAAGAGTGTGTGCAAGAAAGTAAAGTTGAAAAAGAGAGTGAGCAAAAAGAAAGCGTGGAAGAAACAATTGTTCTTGAAGAAAAGAAATGAAAGAAAAGTTGATAGAGGGCAAGAAAAAGAGAGTGTTGTTTCCACTAACCAATCTGTGAATTCTTCTCGTCTTACCTCTTCTTTTCAGGTTCCTAACAATCTGTGTGACGAACTTCAACTTCAATACTTTCCTGATGAGAGATGCTTTTGTATGATCAGAAAAGGAAAGGTTGAAGATAAAATCCAACCGCAAGTATTCAAAGATAAGGAATCTTTAGAAATCGAGCCAGGGCAAACAGGATTGAAAGTTGTCGGTAAAATTTTTGATGGCTTAATTTATAAAAGATCCCCTTGTTTTGATTTAATTAACCCTTATTCTTTGTTTGTGGTTGATAAGTCCATTCTAAGAGGAAGTATGAGGCAGTGTTCTCTTGAGTTGTTTTGTGGTGTAAAACTTGTTGATGACGTCCGATTAAATCGGCAAGCACATAATATCATCTTACATGGTAACGATTCTTCACGAAAGACATTTAAGTTGTTTGATTGTGGTGATTATGTGAATCAACTACTGCCTTGTACAAAATCTTTAAATTTATGCCCATCTGTCCTGATGAATGTAAGGAGTTTGGATTATTTGTTTTTGTATATGCACAAATTCTTTTGGATCAGCATGTTTGAAATCATGACACGCATGAAACCTTTGTTGCATTTTCTAGCAAGTGAACAAACTTATTGATGTGATCTCAATCGCATCATGTTGTGGCACCACTCGTTGCTATCATGATTGGCCTAAACACAAGGGCCCCAAGTGCAAGATGAAGCTCAATCTCAGCTCAACAAGCTCAATCTTAGTTTTTCCCAGCTCGATTTAGCTCACATGAGCTTAATTTAGCTTACTTTAGCTCGTTTGAGCTTGGCTTAAGTTTATTTCAACTCATTTATTTTAATGTCTGAATAAATTAAGTAATTTATTAATTTAGCTTAAATTACTACAGCTCATAATTATGTTTTGACTTATTACATGTTTTAAACGTGTCTTGGCCGAATTTAATATGTCTTGTTAAGACTTTATTAAATTTGTCTAATTTAATTTATGTTTAATTAGTGTGTCTAAATTATATTAATGTTTGTTCAGCTGAATTTTATGTGATTTAATTTTGGTTCATGTGTTTTTGCAGGTGAGCTGAATTTGGAGAGTAATTAAACAAGGTTCATGCATGATAGGTTCAATGTATGGGAGTGTGCATGCACAATTGAGGTTCAATGGATGGCATTTAAAGGAGCACATGCATTTGGGACGTTCATGCAAGAGGGAGTTGCTGAAAGTTCATGTATTTGAAGATTCATGGATCATATTTATGGGGGAAAATACATGGGACGTTTCATGCATGATTCATGCATTTTCAAGATGACCATTCAAGTATTTTAGGCACATTAATGCCTCATTCAGCCAAGGGAGATGTAGGATCATTAAAGAGCTGCACATTCATGGAATTATGGAGATTCTTCAAGGCTAAGGATGCATGAATGCATCAAGTGAAGCATCATGATGGTTCGGCCAATTCATGTACCATCTTCAAGCATGAACTGGATTTTAATGCTATTTGTGTGAACATGTTAAATACCTGTGTGAACAGAATTTAAGTTTGTAACACCCCGAACCCGAAACCGACACCGGAGTCGAACACGAGGTTTTAACTGACTTTAACCCCTTATAAAATTTATTTTCGTTACAATCAAACGACTAAACGGCCTTTCACCCATCCTATAATAAATTTTATGTACGTGACTTCAAGTATATTTGTCACATAGGTTCAAACTTACCGAGCTCAACACCAAGTATAAGCATAGCACCTATTAGCCATGTACTCAAGACACTTACCCGATCCGCTGTCCGCGATCGACTCAATAGTGTCGCACACGTAGTGTCCATAATGATTCACGAATGTATATTGAGTCCGCACACTCAGTGCTATATAATCAACTCGCACACTTAGTGCTACATAATCAAATCGCACACTTAGTGCTACATAGTCAAACTCTCACACTTAGTGCCGCATGGTCAATTCGCACACTTAGTGCATCATATTCATTTCGCACACTTAGTGCAACATAGTCAAATCACACACTTAGTGCTGTACAATTTAATCCCGCGCACTTAGCGCCAATCTCATGGTCATAAATGGTTATATCCGCACGTTTAGTGCCGAGATCAACAACTCAGTACATCTTACCTCTTTTCTTTTCATTCAACAATTTCATCATCACATACGTACATGCATATATATATATGTATATTTATTCATTCCATTCAGCATCAATACATAAACATTATGACCATTTGAAATAATACCAACTACATGCTTAATGACTTACCTTGTGTTGGGTAAGACGGTTCCAACTCGGCTACTCAGTGATCTTTTCTTTGCCTTTGCTTGATTCTCCTCCTTTAGCTCCTTGAGCTTAATCAATAATTCACTAGTTTAACCATCTTGTTAAACATTCATAATTCAATTACACATGCATATGTATGTTTGTATATTCGGCAACCATCCACACTAATTACCCATTTAGTCGATTACACACATAATTAAAGGTAACATCACGAATGGCATACTTATGTATATATATATGTATATATATACTTCGGAATGGGCATCACAATTAGATTTAACACCACCTTCATACTCAATTAGATGGCCGAATGCATGTGTATATGCACAATGTCAACTATAACATCATGTAGATCCACATATACTACATTTCTTATGTTCCACATCTTAATGCCCATTATACATAATCAAATTTAACATCATCTATATATTTACTCATATGGCCGAATATACATACCCCCATATAATATCATTTTCATTCCATTTAACACTTAATTCATCATAAATTTCCCCCTTTGCTCTTTTTTTTTCTTCATGGCCGAATGCTCCTTCTACTCCTTTTACCTTCACAAAGCATGAATTTCATCATCCAACTTACAAGCTTACAATCTCATGAAGTTTAACCTCATGGTACCTATCAAACTCTCACTCATTAGCTTCTATCATAAACCTCCAACAACACCCAATAAACATATACTTTGGGGGTCTATGGTAGAACCAAGAAAGGAACTCATAGATATCAAGATGTGAGCAACTACCATTATTCATCTAAGTTTAGCATGAAACACAATCATCACCCTTATTAATCTTTTATAGCCGAAAACCATACTCACCCCCAAAATCGAAATTTCAACATGGTTTACAAAAATCACTTGATAACTCACTCAATATCAACTAAAATTTCAAAAGCTAGTACAAACTTCCTTACCTTAATAGTGACCTAAGATGACCGATTGCTTCACTCCCTTCTTCTTCCTTTCAATTCGGCCAAGAAGAACCAAAGAACACAACTTGTTTTTCTTTCTTCCTTAGAACATTCGGCCAAGGGGAAATGAAGAAAGATGGACACTTTTTTTTTCTTTGTTTTCTTTCTTACTTTCACGGCAATGGGGAGGGGAAGAAACAATTACAAACATCCTTTCCTTTTCCATTTCTTTTTTCCCCATACTTCTTATTATATTTTATCCTACATACCTCACTAGGCCAACATGTTCCCAACATGTTTCCACCCATAGCATGGCCGGCCACTACATATTAGGGAGGGGGAATTTGACATGCAAGTCCCCTTTTTCTTCCCCATGCACTAATAGGTCCTCATGCATTGACCTATCACATTTTAAAATTTTCTCATATAAGTCCTATTGACTAAATTCACATGCAATCGACTAAATCGAAGCTTGAAATTTTCACACAATCATGATTACATATTCTAGACAATAAACATCACATTCAAACCTTTCGGTGACTCGGTTTAGCGGTCCCGAAACCACTTCCCGACTAGGGTCAATTTTGGGCTGTTACAACTCTCCTCCACTCAGGAAATTTTCGTCCCCAAAAATCTTACCGGTAAATAGGTTTGGGTATCGTTCTTTCATCGAGCTCTCGGTTTCCCAAGTAGCTTCCTCGATCCAGTGTTTGAGCCATAACACCTTTACTAACGGAACCCTTTTGTTTCGCAACCCCTTCACTTCACGAGCTAGGATACGCATCGGCTCTTCTTCATAACTCATATCAGCCTGAATTTCAACCTCCGACGGACTAATTATGTGCGAAGGATCAGATCTATAGCGCCGAAGCATCGAAACATGAAAGACGTCGTGAATCTTTTCAAGTTCAGGGGGCAAAATCAATCTATATGCAACCGGCCCCACTCGTTCGGAAATTTCGTACGGCCCAATGAATCTCGGGCTCAACTTGCCTTTACGGCCAAATCTGAGTACCTTCTTCCAAGGTGACACTTTAAGAAACACTTTATCTCCCACCTGATATTCAATGTCCTTTCGTTTTAAATCCGCATACGATTTTTGACGATCTGTGGCTACCTTCAGACTTTCGCGGATTACCTTTACTTTTTGTTCGGCATCTTTAATCAAATCAACTCTGAAAATTTTACTTTCACCAAGCTCGGTCCAAAACAATGGCGTACGGCATTTACGACCGTACAAAGCCTCATAAGGTGCCATCTTAATACTTGATTGAAAACTATTGTTGTAAGCGAATTCAATCAAAGGTACATACCGTTCCCATGAACCACTAAACTTAAGGATGCAGCATCTCAGCATATCCTCGAGTATCTGAATTATCCGCTCGGATTGTCCATCGGTTTGGGGGTGAAAAACGGTGCTAAAATGCAGCTTGGTACCCAAAGCTTCTTGCAATTTCTTCCAAAATCGTGAGGTGAATCTCGGATCTCTATCCGACACGATAGAAATAGGTACTCCATGTAATCTCACAATCTGAGAGACATACAATTCGGCTAGTTTATCCAATAAAAGATCCGTACGCACGGGGATAAAGTGAGCCGACTTAGTCAGCCTATCAACAACAACCCAAATCGCATCCTTCTTACTTGCGGACAATGGCAGTCCGGACACAAAGTCCATTGTGACTCGGTCCCATTTCCACTCGGGTATCATGATCGGCTGAAGTAACCCTGAAGGCACTTGATGTTCCGCTTTCACTTGTTGACATATTAAACATCTCGAAACAAAGTCAGAGATGTCTCGTTTCATACCACGCCACCAAAACCGACGTTTCAAGTCGTTGTACATTTTCGTGCTCCCAGGATGAATTGACATTCGGCTACAATGGGCTTCGTTCAGAATCATCGGAATGAGTTTCGAATTCCTTGGAACACACAAACGACTTCTAAACCTCAAACAACCATCATCATCAATCTGAAACTCCGATTGCTTGCTCGGAACACACTCAGCTCGTTTTGCAACCAATTCATCATCGACCTTCTGAGCTTCACGAATTTGATGAGTCAATAATGGTTTGGCTTTTAATTCAGCTACTAACACATTGTCAGGTAGAACAGACAAGTGTACATTCATCGCTCGCAAAGCAAACAGTGATTTCCGGCTTAAGGCGTCTGCAACCACATTAGCCTTTCCCGGGTGGTAATCAATGACAAGCTCGTAATCTTTCAACAACTCAAGCCAACGTCTTCATCACAGATTCAAGTCTCGTTGAGTCATCAAATATTTGAGACTTTTGTGATCCGAAAACACATGGCACTTCTCACCAAACAAATAATGTCGCCATATTTTCAATGCAAACACAATGGCGGCTAGTTCGAGATCATGGGTCGGATAATTTCTCTCGTGTGGCTTCAATTGTCTTGACGCATAGGCCACAACTCGACCTTCTTGCATCAATACGGAACCCAACCCAAGTAGGGATGCGTCACTATAAACGACAAACTCTTTACCCGATTCGGGTTGCACCAAAATTGGAGCTTCAGTCAAATGAGTTTTCAGTTGATCGAAGCTTTTATGACATTTCTCCGTCCATTCGAACTTAACATCCTTTTGAAGTAGCTTCGTCATTGGTGTGGCTATCATCGAGAAACCTTTGACAAATCGTCGGTAATAACCGGCGAGCCCTAGAAAGCTTCGGACTTCGGTAACATTTCTCGGAGGCTTCCAGTTAAGTATGGCTGAAATTTTGCTCGGGTCAACTCGAATACCCGATGCGGATACCACATGACCCAAGAAGCTAACCTCTCTTAACCAGAACTCACACTTACTGAACTTAGCATATAACTGCTTATCCCGCAAAATTTGCAACACTAGCCTCAGATGCTCAGCATGTTCGGTCTCATCTCTTGAATAGACCAAGATGTCATCAATAAACACAACTACGAACCGATCCAAATACGGCCTGAAGATCCGATTCATCAAATCCATAAACACCGCAGGGGCATTAGTGAGCCCAAACGGCATCACTAAGAACTCGTAGTGACCGTACCTCGTTCTGAAAGCAGTTTTGGGTACGTCCGAATCTCGAATCCGCAACTGATAATAACCCGATCTCAAATCTATCTTTGAAAACACCGATGCTCCCTTTAATTGATCAAACAAATCATCAATACGCGGTAACGGATACTTATTCTTTATCATCACTTTATTTAGTTGACGATAGTCAATGCACCACCTCATGGTTCCGTCCTTCTGTTTCACGAACAATACTGGTGCACCCCAAGGTGAGAAACTTGGTCGAGCGAAACCTCTATCCGTCAACTCTTGCAATTGAGCTTTCAATTCTTTTAACTCGGTTAGTGCCATACGATACGGAGCTATCGAAATTGGCGTAGTTCCAGGTACAAGCTCAATACCAAACTCTATCTCCCGAACAGGTGGCAAACCCGGTAATTCTTCAGGAAAAACATCCGGGTATTCACAAACCACCGGCACCGATTCGGGTTTCTTTTCTAACTCCTTGTCATCAAGTACATACGCGAGGTATGCTTCGCACCCTTTCCTTACATATTTCTGGGCCAACATTGCTGATATTACAGCTGGCAACCCCCTTAAGTCCGCAGACTCAACTCGGATTATTTCGTTATTTGCGCACCTCAAATCGATAGTCTTGCTTTTGCAATTCACAACCGCATCATGCGCGGTTAACCAATCCAAACCAAGAATAACATCAAACTCGTCGAACGGCAAAAGCATCAAATCGGCCAGAAAATAGGATTCTCGGATTTTTAGAGGGCATCTCTTACACACTTTATCAACAAGTACGCATTGACCCAAAGGGTTTGACACTCGAATTACGAACTCAGTAGACTCAACAGGTAGAGTCTTACTGGATGCTAAGGTTTCACATACATATGAATGAGTAGAGCCAGGGTCAATCAATGCAATCAATTAGTATCAAAGAGAGTGAAGGTACCAGTGATGACGTCAGGGGAGGATGCCTCCTCTCGTGCGCGGATGGCATAAGCTCTAGCAGGAGTGCGGTTCTCGGCTCGAACAGCCATATCAGAGGCCCCTCTCTGACTACCACCCCTACCTCCTAAAATTCTCGGTGGTCTATCTCTAGTTGTCACTCCACTAGGTCTTGCACCTTGAATCTTATTCTTCTCATCAAGCTCTGTGCAATCTCTAATGAAGTGGTCCTTCGAACCACATCCGTAACAGGCCCTGTTAATAGACTTACCCCAACATTCACCTATGTGTCGTCTTCCACATTGGGGACATTCAGGTTTCTCTAGACGATTATTGCCCACACTAGCTACCGAAGTTGATACGAGCTCATTTCGGATGTAAAGACGAGTCGTAATCTTTCCCGATCGAAATTAGGTAGTGTCGGAATTGAATCAAATTCAAGTCTTGGTGTTTGAAGTTGGATGGCTTTAGGAACAAAGGAGTTTAATGGATTGTTGTTTGCTGGGTAATTCGATGAAACAAGATCGAACCCTTATTATCAAATAAGGACCCGGGCTTAAGGTTTCAAAGAAAGAAATGGAAATAGGATAAAAACCGAGACCCTCTATTTAGCAAAATAGGAACCTACGGTATGAAGAACGCCACACCAATGGGTGATAAGTTCGAACAAAGTCAGATTGACGCCACTCGTTGAAGATAAGTCAATTTGAGCTTTGGAGAATAAAGAGAGTGAATTTCTCACTAAAATTATATTTCATTCAGAAATTTGGCAAAAAGTTCCTTACAATTGAAAATAACCAACTATTTATACTAGTATCTTATGCTAGCCGAATAGTCCATTCATGAACTTAACAATTAAGTAATGTTCCTAATTAAAACATGAAACTTCTAGAAAAATGTCCAATGATGTTCTTGTCCATGTTCGGCCGAATGGGAGGTGAGTGGTTAGCTTCATGAATATGCATTGATGTACTTGGATAAATGTTCTTCATGCATGCATGGCTAGATTCGGCTAACTCCTTTAATGGAGCCTTTAATTCATGTTGTTTCACCATGAGTGGCTTAATTAAATGAGGCTTCATGAAGGATCAAACTTGGTGTGAACAAGGAGCTTGAGTAGACTCTTGTGTGTGAACATCCAACTGAATGGTCATCATGGTGTGAACACAAGGTGTGAACACATGATCAATACATGAACCGTCCAATGCATGGTCCATCATTAATTTGATCCATGAATCTTCAAATACATGAATGACCATCATGAACATGCAAATGCCTCTTGATTGCCGTCCATTGAACCTTTCTATGCATGCACCTTGCATTAATTCCTTACATGCATGTGCCGTCCAAAGGGATGTACCTTCACATTCATTGAATCTACATGCATGAATCTGCCCAATGTATCTTCAAATTCGGGTGCACCTACATAAGACAAATGAACTTAATTAAAACATAATGTGAACATCCTAATTAACATTGTGACAACTTGAATATTAATAAACATGACACATAAATTCGGCTGGACAAAATTAAAACATGTAATAATTTAGACAAATTAAATGACATCTAGACACCTTTAATTCAGCCAAATCAAGACATATTAAACACTTGTAATAAATTAAGACATATTTAAAAGCTGTAATGAAACTTATTTACATGCTTATTTAAATGGTCTAAAACTCCAGCAAATAAAGTTAATTTAGCTAAAGAGCTAATAATGAGCTGAATTGAATTTAAACCAAGCTCAAACGAGCTGAATTAAGCTCATGTGAGCTAAAATAAAATTCGGTGAGCTGAACCAAGCTAAATGGAGCTTGAGGAGCTGAATTCAAGCTGAAATCAAGGGCATCCTTGACCAGGGTCATATCATTCCCCCCTTCTTTAGAACGACTTGTCCTCAAGTCGAGCCATTGGTTCACTCGATCGCAGCAACTTTTACTTAGCTTTCCTCGGTCAAACGGGATGGATTGGAATTGGGACAACTGAAAGGAATAACCATGAGTTAACAAGAATGGTTTCAAATAAATTTGTAATCCAAATGCAAGCAAAATAGAATAAGAAAATCCCATGGGAGTGGACGGATGCAAAGCAACATGTTCACAACCATGCAAACAAACTAATTTACTCGTTAATGCCTCGTCAATTATTCGAAACGAAAATGAACATGTTCTAAGGCAATCAAATGTCTCAAATCGTTTCCACAAGTCATAACCAATATGTGAATAACGAATCAAATCAACAAAACAATCTTTGGCACCACCTAAAGAGAACAATGATGTTTCAAAAAGTTCATGAGCCTTACCTTTAAAAGTAGTAAAACAAAGATCATTTTTAAATAAAGCTGAACAGTTAAACACATCACAATTTAAATTCCTTGCAACAACCAATTCTTCAACAAAAATTTTATTACCAACCGAATAGGGCAGAGAAATTTTAAAGTTATCGTAAATCATACCTTGTTTACCTCGAGGGATGGAAAAACAAGGATCATTTTTACCTTTGTCAATCATCATAAATCTTCTCTCCTCGGAAATGTAGTCTAGTCGAATCTCTGTGGCTGAATTAACCTTAACGAAATGAAATGCGAACTTCAAATACAACCACAAAAATGGATTAAGGAATGAATTTAAATTGAAATCAAATTTTTCATACCTCAGTTCCTTATTCAACACCCCATTATCAAAACAATAGAAATTGTTCACACAAAATTGATGAAGCTTGACTTTCCAATAAAACGAACCAAAATAGATTCCGGGTTTAAAAACTTGATTTTGAGTATTCATGCCAAAATGTAGCAAAAATTTCATTAAACCAAACACGTTAAACCAATGGGATTTTTGCATACACAGGGACAAACAATTAAAACTTTTTACATTCATCAATTCATACTTGCACAAATTCATGGATTTTCCACAAAGCGTTAATTGGTGCACAAAATTGTCACAAATGAAGAATTTAATCGCCTTTCGTGAAAAACCGTCATCACGCAAAATTAAACCTTTGGTTTGTTGATTGGAACAGAAATCAACCACATTCAGGGAGTAGCAATTAATCAGACCAAAATAAGGAGAGCGTTTAGAAATTAAGTCACTAAAAAGTATTTCAACAATTTTCAAACCTGGGGGTCGTGACTCGATCGTTAACATTTCCTCACCTCTCTTACCTTTGAACTCTTGAGGCACGTTTTAATCTTCAACCTTACCTATACTGACCATATGAAAATGTCTTTCATCGGAAAGGTAGTGAAGTTGAAAATTATCGTTTGATATCTCGGGCACCTGGAAAGAAGAAACAGAACAAGAACAAGTTTCATATGGATTAGTCGAAATGCTCCTCACTTTTTCTGGTTCGTTTATCTCTTTTTCTCTCATTTCTTTTCTAATCTCAACTTCTTTTTTTCTCTTTTCATTTCCTCTCTCATTTTCACTTTTATTTTCGACCTCACTCTCTTTTTGGATTTCTTTTTCTTTTTCAATCTCTTTTTCTTTTCTTTCGATTTCTTTTTCTCGCTCGTACTCTTGTACAATCTCAATTTCTTTTTCGAATTCTTTCTCTTCATTTTCTTTTTCTCTCACTTTTTCGATTTCATTACAATGTGCAGTCGACACGAAAGAATCAAAAATATAATCATTTGCCCCAAAGGAAGAGAAAATATTTTCATAGGCTTCTCGTCCATTTCTTCGGGAACAATCCTCCGGGAAGGACTTATTTGAGTCATACGATGAATAACTCATCCTCTCTCGTTTGTCATGTCGAGAAGTTGCAAGCTCTAGGTTGTCGCGTCTTGAATTCCTTGACGAATAGGAATCCCGATAAGAATCTCTTAGCGAATAGTCTTTGGACGCGTATCGCCGTGATGATCTCGACTCCGTTTCTCGACTCGGTGGAATTTGTTTTCGTCTGGCTCTTTCCTCCACTCGATCCAATCGATCATGCAATTTATCAAAATTTGATTTCACAATTCTACGTATCTCTTGCTTCAAATATTGGAAATCTGATTCGGAAAATTCTTGTGACATTTTTTTTTAAAATGATTAAAATAAAATAGAAAGTAAATACCTCACCACAAAAATCTCACGTTTCACTCACAATGAAAATTGGATAACACTCCACTCGTGTTTACACTCGTTAAATGGCTTTTTTCTCTCTAATGCTCTCTCAACACTCGTGCCTTTTTCCACTCAATTCCAACTCTCAATATTCTAAAAAGCTACCTTAGACTTATCCCACTTGTGGGTCGGCTTCAAAGGCTAAACAAGGGAAAATCGTATGGTTTAGGGTAGGCTCGAAAGAAAGAAAGGTTTAAAGATGTGGCGTATAAAATGAATTCACGAATTGAAAATTTTTTTTTAATAGTGTGAAATTTCACTCAAAGGGGTATAAAAGGGTGTATAATATGATTTTGGAAAAATTTTTTGTTGAAGTGATTCCAGACTCTTTTTTTTTTTTTTTTTTTTTTTTTTTTTTTTTACGGATATTTCACGTTCTTTTCGTACGCACCTAGACCGTATGCAATTTTTTTTTTTGCAATTTTTTTTTTTCCTTCTCTTTTTTTTCGGATTTTTTTTTTTCGAAACTTTTTTTTAACTTTTTTTTTTCGAAGCTACGATTTACGTACCTAATTTAGCTAGCTCTGATACCAATTGATACGAGCTCGTTTCGGATGTAAAGACGAGTCGTAATCTTTCCCGATCGAAATTAGGTAGTGTCGGAATTGAATCAAATTCAAGTCTTGGTGTTTGAAGTTGGATGGCTTTAGGAACAAAGGAGTTTAATGGATTGTTGTTTGCTGGGTAATTCGATGAAACAAGATCGAACCCTTATTATCAAATAAGGACCTGGGCTTAAGGTTTCAAAGAAAGAAATGGAAATAGGATAAAAACCGAGACCCTCTATTTAGCAAAATAGGAACCTACGGTATGAAGAACGCCACACCAATGGGTGATAAGTTCGAACAAAGTCAGATTGACGCCACTCGTTGAAGATAAGTCAATTTGAGCTTTGGAGAATAAAGAGAGTGAATTTCTCACTAAAATTATATTTCATTCAGAAATTTGGCAAAAAGTTCCTTACAATTGAAAATAACCAACTATTTATACTAGTATCTTATGCTAGCCGAATAGTCCATTCATGAACTTAACAATTAAGTAATGTTCCTAATTAAAACATGAAACTTCTAGAAAAATGTCCAATGATGTTCTTGTCCATGTTCGGCCGAATGGGAGGTGAGTGGTTAGCTTCATGAATATGCATTGATGTACTTGGATAAATGTTCTTCATGCATGCATGGCTAGATTCGGCTAACTCCTTTAATGGAGCCTTTAATTCATGTTGTTTCACCATGAGTGGCTTAATTAAATGAGGCTTCATGAAGGATCAAACTTGGTGTGAACAAGGAGCTTGAGTAGACTCTTGTGTGTGAACATCCAACTGAATGGTCATCATGGTGTGAACACAAGGTGTGAACACATGATCAATACATGAACCGTCCAATGCATGGTCCATCATTAATTTGATCCATGAATCTTCAAATACATGAATGACCATCATGAACATGCAAATGCCTCTTGATTGCCGTCCATTGAACCTTTCTATGCATGCACCTTGCATTAATTCCTTACATGCATGTGCCGTCCAAAGGGATGTACCTTCACATTCATTGAATCTACATGCATGAATCTGCCCAATGTATCTTCAAATTCGGGTGCACCTACATAAGACAAATGAACTTAATTAAAACATAATGTGAACATCCTAATTAACATTGTGACAACTTGAATATTAATAAACATGACACATAAATTCGGCTGGACAAAATTAAAACATGTAATAATTTAGACAAATTAAATGACATCTAGACACCTTTAATTCAGCCAAATCAAGACATATTAAACACTTGTAATAAATTAAGACATATTTAAAAGCTGTAATGAAACTTATTTACATGCTTATTTAAATGGTCTAAAACTCCAGCAAATAAAGTTAATTTAGCTAAAGAGCTAATAATGAGCTGAATTGAATTTAAACCAAGCTCAAACGAGCTGAATTAAGCTCATGTGAGCTAAAATAAAATTCGGTGAGCTGAACCAAGCTAAATGGAGCTTGAGGAGCTGAATTCAAGCTGAAATCAAGGGCATCCTTGACCAGGGTCATATCAGAAGTAGCTCGGGAGTCCGTCGATGGTCTTGCTCTGATGGAAATTCCCGCAGTCGTCCTCGACTTATTAGTGTCCTCCCTGAACTTCTTTACGGCTGAGAACGGAGCTTTACCCGTCGATCTTTTACGATAATCTCTAGCTTCAAATTCAGCCTTCCTCTTCTCCTTTCCAAGTTCTTCCGCCTTGCAGGCTCGTTCGACTAGTGTTACGAATTCTTTTATTTCCAAAATACCCATTAGTAGCTTTAAATCTTCATTCAATCCTTCCTCGAACCTTTTGCACATAGCAACCTCATCAGCTACACACTCCCGGGCATACCTACTGAGTCTTACGAATTCATGTTCGTATTCAGATACAGTCATACGGCCTTGCTTGAGTTCCAAGAACTCCTTACGCTTCTGATCAATGAACCGTTGGCTAATAAATTTCTTTCGGAATTCCGTTTGAAAGAAGTCCCAAGTTACTCGCTCGTTCGGGACTATGGAAATCAAGGTCCTCCACCAATAGTAGGCTGAGTCTCGCAACAGAGATACAGCACATTTTAGACATTCGTCAGGTGTGCATGACAATTCATCGAACACACGAATGGTGTTATCAAGCCAGAACTCGGCCCTTTCGGCATCATCAGTTACTATGGCCTTGAACTCCTCGGCCCCACGCTTCCTAATCAAGTCTACAGGTGGCTTACTCAGCCTCACAGGATCAGCGACTGATGGCATTACAGGCTCTTGGGGTGGATTATTCAAATTTGGGAATTGTTGGACAGCCGGGTTGGTTCGGGCATATTGCGCGACCCACTCATTCATCATGGTAAAGAAGGCTAGTTTAGCCCCCTCACCTTGATTATTCACAGATGACTGAGGTTCAACAGGCGACATCCCTTGTGCAGGAGCAGCCGCTACGCTCTCAACGTCATCCGCTAGGGTTCTTTCTTCACCGGGGTCCATTTACTAATCAAAACAAAAACATTTCAACCGTCGGAAGTCATCACACATTTAAACATTAACATTCGGCATGTATAGCTAGACTCATACGCGCTATGGTAGTCCTAGAACCGACTAAACCATAGCTCTGATACCAATCAAATGTAACACCCCGAACCCGAAACTGACACCGGAGTCGAACACGAGGTGTTAACTGACTTTAACCCCTTATAAAATTTATTTTCGTTACAATCAAACGACTAAACGGCCTTTCACCCATCCTACAATAAATTTTATGTACGTGAATTCAAGTATATTTGTCACATAGGTTCAAACTTACCGAGCTCAACACCAAGTATAAGCATAGCACCTATTAGCCATGTACTCAAGACACTTACCCGATCCGCTGTCCGCGATCGACTCAATAGTGTCGCACACGTAGTGTCCATAATGATTCACGAATGTATATTGAGTCCGCACACTCAGTGCTATATAATCAACTCGCACACTTAGTGCTACATAATCAAATCGCACACTTAGTGCTACATAGTCAAACTCGCACACTTAGTGCCGCATGGTCAATTCGCACACTTAGTGCATCATATTCATTTCGCACACTTAGTGCAACATAGTCAAATCGCACACTTAGTGCTGTACAATTTAATCCCGCGCACTTAGCGCCAATCTCATGGTCATAAATGGTTATATCCGCACGTTTAGTGCCGAGATCAACAACTCAGTACATCTTACCTCTTTTCTTTTCATTCAACAATTTCATCATCACATACGTACATGCATATATATATATGTATATTTATTCATTCCATTCAGCATCAATACATAAACATTATGACCATTTGAAATAATACCAACTACATGCTTAATGACTTACCTTGTGTTGGGTAAGACGGTTCCAACTCGGCTACTCAGTGATCTTTTCTTTGCCTTTGCTTGATTCTCCTCCTTTAGCTCCTTGAGCTTAATCAATAATTCACTAGTTTAACCATCTTGTTAAACATTCATAATTCAATTACACATGCATATGTATGTTTGTATATTCGGCAACCATCCACACTAATTACCCATTTAGTCGATTACACACATAATTAAAGGTAACATCACGAATGGCATACTTATGTATATATATATGTATATATATACTTCGGAATGGGCATCACAATTAGATTTAACACCACCTTCATACTCAATTAGATGGCCGAATGCATGTGTATATGCACAATGTCAACTATAACATCATGTAGATCCACATATACTACATTTCTTATGTTCCACATCTTAATGCCCATTATACATAATCAAATTTAACATCATCTATATATTTACTCATATGGCCGAATATACATACCCCCATATAATATCATTTTCATTCCATTTAACACTTAATTCATCATAAATTTCCCCCTTTGCTCTCTTTTTTTTCTTCATGGCCGAATGCTCCTTCTACTCCTTTTACCTTCACAAAGCATGAATTTCATCATCCAACTTACAAGCTTACAATCTCATGAAGTTTAACCTCATGGTACCTATCAAACTCTCACTCATTAGCTTCTATCATAAACCTCCAACAACACCCAATAAACATATACTTTGGGGTCTATGGTAGAACCAAGAAAGGAACTCATAGATATCAAGATGTGAGCAACTACCATTATTCATCTAAGTTTAGCATGAAACACAATCATCACCCTTATTAATCTTTTATAGTCGAAAACCATACTCACCCCCAAAATCGAAATTTCAACATGGTTTACAAAAATCACTTGATAACTCACTCAATATCAACTAAAATTTCAAAAGCTAGTACAAACTTCCTTACCTTAATAGTGACCTAAGATGACCGATTGCTTCACTCCCTTCTTCTTCCTTTCAATTCGGCCAAGAAGAACCAAAGAACACAACTTGTTTTTCTTTCTTCCTTAGAACATTCGGCCAAGGGGAAATGAAGAAAGATGGACACTTTTTTTTTCTTTGTTTTCTTTCTTACTTTCACGGCAATGGGGAGGGGAAGAAACAATTACAAACATCCTTTCCTTTTTCCATTTCTTTTTCCCCATACTTCTTATTATATTTTATCCTACATACCTCACTAGGCCAACATGTTCCCAACATGTTTCCACCCATAGCATGGCCGGCCACTACATATTAGGGAGGGGGAATTTGACATGCAAGTCCCCTTTTTCTTCCCCATGCACTAATAGGTCCTCATGCATTGACCTATCACATTTTAAAATTTTCTCATATAAGTCCTATTGACTAAATTCACATGCAATCGACTAAATCGAAGCTTGAAATTTTCACACAATCATGATTACATATTCTAGACAATAAACATCACATTCAAACCTTTCGGTGACTCGGTTTAGCGGTCCCGAAACCACTTCCCGACTAGGGTCAATTTTGGGCTGTTACAAAGTTAGTGTGAACAACATAGATGCTGAATATCAATAGGCATTTTAGGCTTATAAATAGCTTACTTGTTTATTGTAAAAGGTTACAGAATTTGATTATTGAAAACTTGATTGTGAGGTTTCCTCCTATCCTATTTCGTACGAGTCTCGTTCTGACTTATCTAGCTCGCTAGTGGCGTCAACCCGACTTCTTGAACTTATCACCATCCTGGTGTGGCGTTCATCCACCTTTTTATACCTTTGGTTCCTACCTTTCTATAGGTAACGGGTCAAGGTCCATCTTCGACAATCCATTAAACCCACCTTAAGCAATATAAGTCCCGGGGCAATACTTCATATAGTATTGAATCGTTCTTCGCTTGAGTTCTATTTTTCCATTCCATTTTAACTATTAAATTATAAACAATATTTCTTTATTTCACCAAGCCTATCAAACATCTATCCAAACCATCTTTTGAACCCATTTTCTCAACTTCCGCTATAAAAAATCATCTAACTCCATCTATCTACAAAATCGAACAAACTTCTCGTCGACGATCGGGCAATCAAGTGAATCGACTCAATTAACCGAGCCGGATCACATCAGTACACTTCCGACTTTGATAATACAGATCCAGATATGCCAGAACTTGTGGATGACAGTGATAATGGCGACGAGTTGGTCGAACCACCAAAGGAAGGGGACTTTGCTAATTTTCAATGCCTTGTAGTTCGTCGAACCCTTAACATTCAGATGAAAGATGATGAAAGCCAAAGGACCAATATTTTCTATTCTCGGTGTTTTATTAAAGGTGACTTATGTTCACTCATTATTGATAGTGGGAGTTTCTCGAATGTAGTGAGTAGTTATTTGGTGGATTCTTTAAAGTTGCCTTATACCAAACACCCTAAGCCATATCACCTTCAGTGGCTTAATGAATGTTCCGAAGTTAAAGTTACGAAACAGTCCTTGGTCACTTTTAAACTCGGCAATTATGAGGATGACATATTGTGTGATGTAGTCCCCATGCATGCGGCACACTTGCTCCTTGGACGACCTTGGCAATTTGATCGCGATGTTACACACCAAGGTGAACTTAATCGATACTCCCTTGTATTTAAAGGCAAGAAATTCACTTTTGCTCCTTTAAATCCTACTGATGTATATAAAGATCAATTGAGGATGATAAAATTTTGTGAGGGGGTAAGGGAGAAAGAGCAAGTACAAAAGACAGAGAGAAAAGAGGCTAATAGTAGTGGAAAAAGTCAAAATTTAAAAAGCCCAAAGGTGAGTGAATCCTCTAGTGGTAAAATGAGCGGAAAAAATCTTTTGGCAACAAAAAAAGATGTGAAGAGAACCCTACTTAATAAACAGCCTTGTATCCTTGTGAGGTTTAGGCAAAATTATTTATCTTTATCTAACATTAACGAAAATTTGCCTAGTGTGTTTCAATCTCTTTTGCAGGATTATGAGGATGTTTTTAGTGAGGCCCCTAAAGGTTTACCACCTTTACGAGGGATAGAACATCAAATTGACTTAGTACCCGGAGCTTCAATCCCAAATCGACCAGCCTATAGATGCAATCCCGAGGAGACAAAGGAATTGCAAAGGCAAGTGGAGGAATTACTAGACAAAGGGTACATTCGTGAGAGCCTAAGTCCTTGTGCTGTTCCTGTCTTATTGGTGCCAAAGAAAGATGGTACGTTTCGTATGTGTGTTGATTGTCGCCCAATCAACAAGATAACGGTAAAGTATCGACACCCAATCCCTAGACTTGATGATATGCTTGATGAATTACATGGTTCAATAATATTTACAAAAATTGATTTAAAAAGCGGTTATCATCAAATTCGAATGAGGGAAGGGGATGAATGGAAAACAGCCTTTAAAACAAAATTTGGATTGTATGAATGGTTAGTTATGCCTTTCGGCCTTACTAATGCACCTAGTACATTTATGAGATTAATGAATCATGTTTTGAGGCTACATTTGAGTAAATTTGTAGTAGTTTACTTTGATGATATTTTAATTTACTCAAAGTCATTAGATGATCATGTTTTCCATGTTCGAACCGTTTTGGATATTCTACGAACTGAAAGATTATTTGCCAACCTTGATAAATGCACATTCTGTTGTGATAAACTAATATTCTTAGGTTTCATAGTTAGTGCTCAGGGTATTCATGTCGACGAGGACAAAGTTAAGGCAATTAAGGAGTGGCCGACTCCTAAATCGGTAATTGAGGTGAGATCTTTCCATGGTTTTGCCAGTTTTTATAGACGATTTGTGAAAGATTTCTCTACTATTGCTGCCTCATTGACTGAAGTTATAAAGAAATCAGTGGGTTTCAAATGGGGTGAAACCCAAGAAACAGCTTTTCAAACTCTAAAAGCTAAGTTATGTTCTGCTCCTTTGCTTAAATTACCTAATTTTGCTAAAACTTTTGAACTTAGTGTGATGCTTCAGGAATTGGAATTGGCGTCGTTTTAATGCAAGATAAGCAACCTATTACTTATTTTAGTGAGAAATTGAACGGTGCACAGTTAAATTACTCGACTTATGACAGAAATATTGGCATTAGTTCGTGCACTTCAAGTATGGCAACATTATTTGCTGCCTAATGAGTTTGTCATACATACAGATCATGAGTCTCTTAAATGGTTAAAGGGACAAGGTAAGTTGAGTAAAAGACATGCCCGATGGGTAGAATTCATTGAAACATTCCCTTATGTGATTCAATATAAAACAGGTAAAGATAATGTAGTCGCAGATGCTTTGTCTAGACGATATACTTTAATAACTACATTGAATGCTAAAGTCTTAGGGTTTGAACATATTAAAGAGTTATATGATGATGATACTGATTTCAGCCATATCTATAAGAATTGTGGACATACTGCTTTTGAAAAATTTTATCTTGTAGATGGCTTTCTTTTTCGTTTAAACAGGTTATGCATACCAAAGTGTTCCATGAGAGAATTGTTGTGATGTGATCCGGCCCGGATTAATTGAGTCGTTTCACGTAATTGCCCGATCGTCGACGAGGAATAGTTGAGTTATCGAAAATAGGATGAAATAAGGCTAAAGATGCGGAAGCTTTCAAATGGTTTTAAAAGGCTGGCTAAGGTGATGGTAAATTTATAAGGGTATTAGGCTCGATTTAAGGATAAAAATAAGAAAAATAGAAGTTGATAAATGAAGGCTCGGTTTTGTAAAAAGATATTATAGTTGGGTAAAATCTAGGATAGTTGGTGGAATGGATAAATGAGCTTAAACACCAGAAACGATTCAACACTAAAAAGTGTCACCCCGATTTCTATTCGGTTCAAGGTGGGATTACGGAATTGTAGAAGGGTTGAACGCCACACCAAAGTAAGGTGATAAGTTCAAAAGAGAACGATAGACGCCACTAGCACGCTAGATAAGTCAAATCGAAACTCGTACGAATTTAGAGAGGAGAAAACTCACTCTTTGAACAAAGTTCATTCAAATGATCAAAAGTCAAAAGTCCTTTACAAATGAAATCAACAAACTATTTATACTAGTTTCTTATGCTAACCAAATAGTCCATTCATGAACTTAATGATTAAGTAATGAACCTTCTAGAAAAATGACCAATGGTGTCCTTGTCCATGTTCGGCCGAATGGGAGATGAATGGGCAGCTTCATGTATGAGCAAACTTTGGAAGCCAATGGGATTGTCTAGGTTCGGCCATAGGATGCATGAAACTCCCAAAGGGTGTCTCTTGGCCGAATAGGTGCTTAGGAAACTCCAAGGGTCCTCCCACATGCATCGATTGTACATGGAACTTGGAAGGGGCCTTGAACCTAGCCATACATGCACTTGCATTGATTACCCCCCATTCATGCATGTGTGCCGTCCAAGGGAGATGCACCTTTCAATATGCATTAACCTTCCATGTACATGAATGTATGTCCTCCAAACATTGAACCGGTCCATGCATGTATCCTCCCGTTCAATTAACTTTCCCATGGACCTTGCATTAAATGCCATGAATGTATCTTCCAAATTCGGCTAACCTACAAAAGTAAATAACATAATTAAATAACACACAACTATTCATATAATTATAATTTAAAATAATAACTAAATAACTTAATATCACTAACTAAATTTGAACACAATAATTATAAGTCAACTTATAATAAATTCAGCTAGCTCAAAAATAGTCAAAACACTTAATGAGTTGAAATTGAGCTAGGGGTTTCGGTATGAGCTGTAGCAAACTTAATTATAAACTAAATTAAGACTTAGTTTATTGAAAGAAAGAAAGAAGGAGCTGAAAGTAAGCTCGGTTGAGCTCAAACGAGCTGAAACAAGCTCAAATGAGCTGAGTTGAGCTGGACGGTGCTCGAGGAGCTAGAAATGAGCTAGGATCAGCTTGCCAACAATGCACGGGTCCTTTGGATAGTTGCTTCAAGCTGATTTTGTGAGCTTTGGCCCTTGTTTCGAACCAAGGTTTTGCATTAGAAGCTAAAATAGCTTCTAGGAAATGTTTAGCATAAGCTTGAGTTATAGGTCCTTTAGGTAGGTCGTTTAGATCTTGGTTTGCACTCGAGGATGCCCCGGGTGTGCTCACATCATTCCCTCCCTCTTTAAAGCGATTTGTCCCCAAATCGGGCCATTTTCTCGAAAAAATTTTACATTGTCACCAGCCCTTTTGTCGATGGAATTGGCATAGTTGCTCCCAAAAACCTGCAAATCAGACATGCCTTGAGTAGGACACAATTTATGTTTATACCCTCCCTCTTTAGGAGGGAACCACTTCGAAGTGTCACCTACACAAAAATTAAATAGATTAGTGACACCTTGGTTTATAAGTTCAAAAGGTCTTCTTAAGATCTTATGCAAAAATTGAACAAATGAACCAATGCCGGGATCAAAAGTGAAAGTTGATTTTACCTTTCCGCAATGAGTTAAGAATTTCTTCGTTGGAGATATACCAAAAACAAGAAGCATTCGGGAATTATAATTTTGGACAACAAAAATCCATGACTTAAAAACTTTGAACAATGATGTAGAGCCAAAGCTTCGATTTAGCGTTTGCAACTTGTCATAGTTCAACAACTTCGTTTTCAAATTTAAAGTCATAACATCAAGCAAGCACAAATGGTTCACACATCTATTCACACATAGCGATAAGATTCGGAAAAGATGAGAAGATTCAACATATTTATTCCAAACAAAATTAGAGTACTCACCTTTATTTATCAACAACTTAAGATAACTTGCTCCGGGCTTAAACACACGGTTTTGGTCATTCTTTGTTAAAAACAGCAAAGGCTTTTTCAAACATGCAAAATTTATACAACAAGGCAGATTTGAGACACCATCTTCAACTTTAAGTGCACTAACCATTTTACATGTCATCCTCGTATTAAACAAACAAATCAAAGACATGCATGTTTTCAAGCATTCATGCATCTCAAATCTCATACGTACATTCTTGTTTAGACAAAGTAGTTTCTCATAAAAGATCAATGAGTGCACATTTTTACTCAAATCAAGCAGATGGAAAGGCTTATATGTTTTCTTATCTTGCAAATGCCGAATATTTATTATTTCAATAACAAACTCATTAGCATCACAATTTTCAAAAACATTATTCTTCTTGCCATCATTCCACGCAAATATGATATTATCAATCAAAGAATGGCAAGTAACCACATCAAAATTCAGATCATTTTTAAAGGACAAATCATCAACAAGGTTTCCATCAACAATCGAATAAGGCAGAGGTGCTTTAAAATTTTCAACATTCATACCTTGCTCCTCTTTTGGCTTAGGCGAACTACGATCATTGAGAATGTTACCTTTTTCAACCAAGGTGAACCCTCTCTCTTTCGAAAGGTATTGAAGTCGAAACTTGTCAATCGATTCCTTGGAAACCTGGAAAGAAGAAAATTTACACGGCAAACTTGCAAATGGGTTAGTTAGAACATTCCTCACTTTTGCTCGATTACTTTCTCCTTTTTCACTCTTCTCTTTTTCAAACTCTTTTTCAAATTCTTTTTTCGCTTTTTCTTTTTCAATTTTCTTTTCTTCATTTTCTTTTTCTCTCACTTTTTTGATTTCTTTTTCTTTTTCGTTTTCTTTTTGTTTTCTTTCAATTTCTCTTTCTCGCTTGCACTCTTGTTCAATCTCAATTTCTTTTTTGAATTCTTTCTCTTCATTTTCTTTTTCTCTCACTTTTTTGATTTCTTGTTCCTTTTCTTTCATTTCTTTTTTTCGTCTCTCGATTTCATTCCATATATGCTCATTTTCTCTCATCAACATTTCTTGTCTTTCTTTTCTTCTTATTTCTTTTTCTTTTTGCCTCGCTCTTTCATTATAGGATGGAGATGTTGCAAAAGAATCAGCACAAAATGACTCTCGTTGGGTATAATTAGAATGACTTTCATACAAAAAAATGATCACCTCTTCGAGATTGATTCTTGGCGGACGAATACCTTGGTGCATATGAAGGACTACTTGTGATTCCTCGTTCGTCACCTTGAAAAGCTTCAAACTCAAAACTTGCTTTGCTTCGTCTTGAGTTCCTCATTGAATAGAAATCCCGATAAGAATCTCTTAGCGAGTAGTCTTTGGACGCGTATTGCCGTGATGATCTCGACTCCGTTTCTCGACTTGGTGGATTTTGTTTCCGTTGGGACTTTTCCTCCACTCGGTTCAAACGTCTTTTTAATGGGCTTAGTTTTTCCTCCAAAATTCGGCCCATCTCGTTCACCAAGTATTGAAATTCATCAGTAGAGAATTCTTCTTGAGACATGATTTAATTACTAAAAAAATGATTAAAACAAAACAAAAATTAAATACCTCACCACAAAAATCTCACGTTTCACTCACAAAGAAAATTGGATAACACTCCACTCGTGTTTACACTTGTTTAATGGCTTTTGCTCGCTCTAATGTACTCACCACTTGTGCCTTTTTCCGCTCGTCTCACTCTCGTGAATTCGTATTTTGTTTCAAGAAGACTTATTGCGGCTTAGAGGGTCAGCTTCAAATGGGTTACAAGGGATAACGTCGGGTGTAGGGTAGGCTAAACAAAGAAAATAAAAATCAAAGATGTGTGGCGTTTTGGGGGGTAGAGGGAATGGTAGAATGAATGGATGCTTGGAAGCAACAAGAAACAAAATAAAACTCACAAGACTTTTCACTTTTTTTTATACTTCAAAATTTTTTTTTGAATTTTTTTGAATTTTTTTTCAAATTTCCTCTTCTCTTTTTTTTTGATTTTTTTTCAATTACAATATGCCGAAATACAAAGGAAGAAGAGAAAAAAAATTACAACCTAAATTTTTTTTTCTCGTTACGAACCTACTCCGAGCTTGGTACGAACGTCGGCATTCCTCGTTTTAGTAGCTCTGATACCAAATGATGTGATCCGACCCGGATTAATTGAGTCGTTTCACGTAATTGCCTGATCGTCGACGAGGAATAGTTGAGTTATCGAAAATAGGATGAAATAAGGCTAAAGATGCGGAAGCTTTCAAATGGTTTTAAAAGGTTGGCTAAGGTGATGGTAAATTTATAAGGGTATTAGGCTCGATTTAAGGATAAAAATAAGAAAAATAGAAGTTGATAAATGAAGGCTCGGTTTTGTAAAAAGATATTATAGTTGGGTAAAATCTAGGATAGTTGGTGGAATGGATAAATGAGCTTAAACACCAGAAACGATTCAACACTAAAAAGTGTCACCCCGATTTCTATTCGGTTCAAGGTGGGATTACGGAATTGTAGAAGGGTTGAACGCCACACCAAAGCAAGGTGATAAGTTCAAAAGAGAACGATAGACGCCACTAGCACGCTAGATAAGTCAAATCGAAACTCGTACGAATTTAGAGAGGAGAAAACTCACTCTTTGAACAAAGTTCATTCAAATGATCAAAAGTCAAAAGTCCTTTACAAATGAAATCAACAAACTATTTATACTAGTTTCTTATGCTAACCGAATAGTCCATTCATGAACTTAATGATTAAGTAATGAACCTTCTAGAAAAATGACCAATGGTGTCCTTGTCCATGTTCGGCCGAATGGGAGATGAATGGGCAGCTTCATGTATGAGCAAACTTTGGAAGCCAATGGGATTGTCTAGGTTCGGCCATGGGATGCATGAAACTCCCAAAGGGTGTCTCTTGGCCGAATAGGTGCTTAGGAAACTCCAAGGGTCCTCCCACATGCATCGATTGTACATGGAACTTGGAAGGGGCCTTGAACCTAGCCATACATGCACTTGCATTGATTACCCCCCATTCATGCATGTGTGCCGTCTAAGGGAGATGCACCTTTCGATATGCATTAACCTTCCATGTACATGAATGTATGTCCTCCAAACATTGAACCGGTCCATGCATGTATCCTCCCGTTCAATTAACTTTCCCATGGACCTTGCATTAAATGCCATGAATGTATCTTCCAAATTCGGCTAACCTACAAAAGTAAATAACATAATTAAATAACACACAACTATTCATATAATTATAATTTAAAATAATAACTAAATAACTTAATATCACTAACTAAATTTGAACACAATAATTATAAGTCAACTTATAATAAATTCAGCTAGCTCAAAAATAGTCAAAACACTTAATGAGTTGAAATTGAGCTAGGGGTTTCGGCATGAGCTGTAGCAAACTTAATTATAAACTAAATTAAGACTGAGTTTATTGAAAGAAAGAAAGAAGGAGCTGAAAGTAAGCTCGGTTGAGCTCAAACGAGCTGAAACAAGCTCAAATGAGCTGAGTTGAGCTGGACGGTGCTCGAGGAGCTAGAAATGAGCTAGGATCAGCTTGCCAACAATGCACGGGTCCTTTGGATAGTTGCTTCAAGCTGATTTTGTGAGCTTTGGCCCTTGTTTCGAACCAAGGTTTTGCATTAGAAGCTAAAATAGCTTCTAGGAAATGTTTAGCATAAGCTTGAGTTATAGGTCCTTTAGGTAGGTCGTTTAGATCTTGGTTTGCACTCGAGGATGCCCCGGGTGTGCTCACATCATGTTGATTCATGAAGCCCATAGTGGGGGACTAATGGGACATTTTGGAGTGGCCAAAACACTAGACATATTGCAAGAACACTTCCATTGGCCACATATGAAGAAGGATGTGGAAAAGGTATGTTCCAAGTGCATTACATGCAAACAAGCAAAATCTAAGGTAATGCCTCATGGCCTTTACACTCCTCTACCGATTCCTACTTCACCTTAGGTAGATTTATCCATGGATTTTATTTTAGGTTTGCCTCGAACAAAAAAAGGACGAGATAGTATATTTGTTGTTGTTGACAGGTTTTCAAAGATGTCACATTTTATTCCTTGTCACAAAACAGATGATGCTACACATGTGGCAGACTTATTCTTTAAAGAAGTGGTAAGACTTCATGGCATCCCTAAAACAATTGTTTCTGATAGAGATGTCAAATTCCTTAGCCACTTTTGGAAGGTATTGTGGGGTAAGCTTGGTACTAAATTGCTTTATTCTACTACATGTCACCCCCAAACTGATGGTCAAACTGAAGTAGTTAATCGAATCTTAGGGACTCTATTACGAGCTGTTGTGGGAAAGAACATTAGAAATTGGGAAGAATGCCTACCATTCGTTGAATTTGCATATAATAGATCTATTCATTCTACAACTGGTTATTCCCCATTTGAACTTGTTTATGGTTTTAACCCACTAACAGTACTTGATCTTGCGCCATTACCTCTTGAACACGTTATGAATTTAGATGGCGAACAGAAAGCTGAGTTGGTGAAATCCTTACATGAGAATGCTAGACAGCGAATAGCCAAAACAAATGATATCAACACCAACAAAGCAAACAAGGGGCGCAAACGGGTTGTACTAGAACCCGGAGATTGGGTTTGGGTCCATTTGAGGAAAGAACGATTTCCTACAAAAAGGAAGACTAAGTTGGACCCAAGGGGCGATGGGCCTATCCAAGTACTCGAGCGGATCAACGATAATGCCTATAAAATTGATCTACCTGGTGAGTACAATGTAAGTTCTACTTTTAATGTGGCTGACTTGTCCCCATTTGATTTTTCAGATTCGAGGTCGAATCTTTTTAAGGAAGGGGGGAATGATACGAGTCATAAAGGCCCAATCCAAGTTCAAGAACGTGATGGGCTCAAATTGCCACAAGGCCCAATAACGAGATCAAAGGCCCGACAAATGCGGTCCAAACTAAATGGGACCATTCAAGAGCTTGTTAGCAAGGCCTTAGATGCATACACGAGAGAACAAGAAAATCAAGATTCACTTTCTTGTTTTCAAGAAAATCAAGAAATCGAATCTTGGCCCAATTTTGCTGTTCGAAGAGATTTCAAGAATCAAGAAAATCAAGATTTCAAATCTTGGAAATTGATACGATCTCGGTTTAGTAGTTGAGTCCGAGTCGTTTAGTTCCCGATCGTAAACGAAGAAGTAGATTAGACGAGAAGGAGTTAGAATATATTTGTGTACAAAGAAGTAAGATAAGTTCGTGCAAAGTTGGATGTGGATTTGGTTTAAGTCGAAATGGTATGAATAGAATGGAAGAGTTCAGTTTAGGATAATTAAGAAATGGTATTTGGTTTTGGTACGTTTTGGTATTTGGGAATTGGTACGAAATGGTATGGAATTGGTATGAAATAGTATGGTATTTGGTACGAATTGGTTATGGTTCAAAGAGGTCAAGAATGAACCAACACTAAAGAAAAGTGTCGACCCGAAACTTATAGGACCTAAATGAATTGGAAATGGTTGAAAAGGACCTTGACCCGATACTTAGGAAAGTATGAACCAAAGGTATCAAAGGTGAACGCCACACTCGGGTTTAAGGAGTGATAAGTTCGGAAAAGACTCGGAAAGACGCCACTAAAAGCTTAGATAAGTCTTACGGGTCTCGAACGAAATTTGAGAGAAAATGCCTCACAAATTTGGCAGCAATTCGCTAATTAAAATGTCAAAAGTCCCTTTTACAAATGAACAAACAAATATTTATAGTTCTTCAAAGGCTAGCCGAATAGACAAACTTAAAAGCTAAGAAAAATCAAGAAAATTCCAGAATTAATTCCTCCATAAGATTCGGCTGAATGGGCATTCAAATGGGCAGCTTAAGCATGAAGCAAATGCACCTTGCAAAGATGAATGCATCGGTAGATCAATGGTCTTGTCCAGGTTCGGCCTTGCTCTTAAATTACTTCCTTAAATTGGCACTTGTTGGCTGAAAAGATAGGAACATTAAAGATAGTTGTTGAACAGCCACACAAGTGTGAAAAGTCAGTTTTGAAGAGTCAAATATGTGAACATATAGAACCGAACAGCCAAGATGAATCCAGCAATGTGAAAAGAATTAAAAGTCGGCTGAATGGTCAACTTGGGAGTAGGAAACAATAGCTTCTTTGGCCGAATGGTCACCTAGGATACTTCAAACAGTAGCCAAATTTAATTCCCCAAACATGCATGTGCCGTCCCCTTACATGTATCTTCTTTTAATTCATTCATGCACCAAGGACGTCCAAATGGGATGTACCTACAGCAAAATTTATTCAATAAATCAAATACATTTTTAAACACATTAATTGGCAGCAAATGACACAAAAATTATGCACATTAAATTCGGCCACCTTAGGACATAATTAAAACATGTAATAAAATTGACACATTAAAACATGCATAAAAAAACATATTAATGAGCTGTAGAAATTAAGACAAATTAATAACATATAATTATAACTCAATTATCATGCATAATTAAATTTGTCCAGATTTTAAACCAAATAAATAATGAATATTAATTGAGCTGTAATAAACTAATTAAATAATTATTTCAGCTACTATAATAAGGTCTTAATGAAATTGAGCTAGTTCGAGCTCATTGAGCTTGAAATGGAAGTTAATTCAGCTCGTATTAAAGTGCAAGGAAGGCTCATCGAGTTTGTCCAAGCTTCGTCAATGCGTCCAACCAAAGTCTCGCCCCAAACATGATCTACTAAGGCTGAAACAGCCTCCTTGAATTGTTTAGCTCGTGATCGGGTGATTGGACCTTGAGGAAGCTCCAAAGGCTCCTTGCTCGAGCTAGGTTGGACTTGAGGCGTGGCTGTATCAGAAATCCCCCTCTTCAAAGCGATTTGCCCTCAAATCGAAATCTGCATCAAAAGGGGATAAGTCAGAGACATTAAAACTTGCACTTATGTTATACTCACCTGGTAGATCAAGTCGATAAGAATTCTCGTTGATTCGTTCCAAGACTTGAAAAGGGCCATCACCACGCGGTAGTAGCTTTGACCTTCGTTGGGCGGGAAAACGTTCCTTTCTCATGTGAACCCAAACCCAATCACCAGGTTCGAAGATAATTCTTTTACGACCCTTGTTCGCTTTCCTAGCATAACTTTCGGTTCTTGCTTCAATGTTGGCTCGAACTTTCCGATGTAACTCCTTTACATACTCGGCCTTCTTTTTAGCATCTGCATGAATAAGTTGATCGTTAGGTAAAGATACTAAATCTAAAGGAGTTAACGGATTAAATCCATAAACAATTTCAAAAGGAGAATGTTTGGTTGCCGAGTGAACGGATCGATTATACGCAAATTCTACATGTGGCAAACACTCCTCCCACGACTTAAGATTTTTCCGTATGATGGCTCGTAACAAAGTTGATAGCACCCGGTTGACCACTTCCGTTTGTCCATCTGTTTGGGGATGGCAAGTGGTTGAAAACAACAACTTAGTTCCAAGCTTTCCCCAAAGCGATCTCCAAAAATGGCTCAAAAACTTCGCATCTCGATCAGAAACAATCGTCCTCGGGATGCCATGTAAACGAACAATTTCCTTAAAGAAAAGATTAGCAATGTGAATGGCATCATCAGTTTTTGAACAAGGAATAAAATGAGACATTTTGGAAAAGCGATTAACAACAACAAAAATAGAGTCCTTCCCCGTTTTAGTCCTAGGCAATCCAAGGATAAAATCCATGGAAATGTCCTCCCAAGGTGCATCGGGTATAGGGAGCGGCGTATACAACCCGTGCGGCTTAATCTTGGATTTGGCCTTCTTGCACGTCACACATCGCGCACACACTCGTTCAACGTCCCTTTTCATTTTCGGCCAATAAAAATGCTCTTGGAGGGTTGCTAAGGTTTTCCCAACGCCAAAATGGCCCATAAGGCCTCCACCATGCGCCTCATGTACTAATAGGTCTCGTATGGAACTCCGCGACACACATAATTTTCCTTCTCTAAAAAGGAATCCGTCGCTCCTATAAAACTTATCAATAGCAACACTTTCACAAGCAACAAATATTTCTCCAAAATCATCATCAGCAGGATATAAGTCTTTTAACAATGCAAAACCAAGCAGTTTAGAGTCCAAGTACGACAAAAGGGTATACCTTCTTGAAAGAGCATCAGCTACGATATTTTCCTTACCCTTTTTATACTTAATGACATAGGGAAATGACTCCAAATACTCTACCCACTTAGCATGGCGTTTGTTTAATTTGTGTTGTCCTTTAATGTGCTTTAACGCTTCATGATCCGAATGGATCACGAACTCCTTCGGCCACAAATAGTGTTGCCAAGTCTCGAGAGCGCGGATAAGTGCATACATCTCCTTGTCATAAACGGGGTAGTTTAGCACGGCACCATTCAACTTTTCACTAAAGTAAGCGATCGGCCTCCCGTCTTGAGTTAACACGGCACCTATTCCAACACCTGAGGCATCACACTCAATTTCAAATGTTTTAGAAAAATCAGGCAGTGCTAACAACGGAGCTTTAGTAAGACAATCTTTAATAATATTAAAAGAATTTTCTTGCTCTTCGCCCCAATGAAAAGTCGAATTCTTCTTTATAGTGCTTGTCAACGGTGCAGCCAACGTGCTAAAGTTGGGTACAAATCGCCTATAGAAACTTGCTAGGCCATGGAAGCTTCGCACTTGGCTTATGCTCGTCGGTCTCGGCCATTCTTGAATCGCCTTAATCTTTTCGCTATCTACTTCGAGGCCCTCCGAGCTAACCACGAAACCTAAAAAGATAACTTTGTCAGAACAAAATGTACACTTTTTAAGATTAGCATACAAAGTCTCTTTTCTAAGAACTTCCAAAACAGCTCGCAAATGAATTACATGCTCATCCATCGATTTGCTATAAATGAGGATATCATCAAAATACACAACGCAAAACTTACCAATGAAATTTCGTAAAACATAGTTCATAAGTCTCATAAAAGTGCTAGGGGCGTTGGTTAAGCCGAATGGCATTACCAACCATTCATACAAACCATGTTTCGTTTTAAAAGCGGTTTTCCACTCGTCACCTTCGCGCATTCGAATCTGATGGTATCCGCTTTTGAGATCAATTTTTGAGAATAACTTGGCACCACTTAACTCATCGAGCATATCATCTAAACGCGGTATGGGATGCCTATACTTGATGGTGATTTTATTTACGGCACGGCAATCGACGCACATGCGCCATGTTCCGTCCTTCTTTGGTACCAACAAAACCGGTACAGCGCATGGGCTAAGGCTCTCTCGAATATAGCCCTTTTCCATGAGTTCGTTGATTTGACGTTGAAGCTCTTTGGTTTCTTCGGGATTGGTTCGGTATGCTGGCCGATTAGGAATAACAGCTCCGGGCATTAAATCGATTTGGTGCTCAATCCCACGAAGTGGTGGCAAACCACTTGGCACTTCATCCGAAAAAACGTCTTTGAAATCCTGCAAGAGAGACAAAACAGAAGAAGGGGGATCTCCGGATAAGTCGTTAGTATTAAACAAATTTTCCTTATACATAAGTACAAGGATCGATTGTTTTGCCAAAAACGCTTTTCGAATATCACTTGCTTTTGCAAAGACATTCAATTTTTCACTCACTTTTTCTTTTTCTTCTTTTTCTTTTATCGCTCTCTTTTCATTCTCTTTTTTTGAATTTTCTTTTTTTTTATCATTTTTCTTTTCTTTTGTATTTTCGCTCTTTTCTTTTTCTCTCATTTGATCTACAGAATTTTTCAACTTAAGTTGATCCTCATAAACTTGCTTTGGCGTCAATGGTGCTAAGGTTACATTTCTCCCCAGATGCTTGAAAGAATATCGATTTGAGTAACCATCGTGCATAACTCGACGATCGAATTGCCATGGACGGCCCAATAACAAGTGACCCGCGTGCATCGGAACAACATCGCAAAGCACTTCATCGGAATATTTTCCAATGGAAAAGGAGACTAGAACTTGCTTTGTCACCTTTAACTCTCCTCCATCGTTGAGCCATTGAAGTTTGTACGGAGTTGGATGCTTGGTGGTTGGTAGATTTAATTTTTCAACCATGAGAGTGCTCGCGACGTTCGTACAACTTCCTCCATCGATGATGACACTACATAGCTTTCCTTGTACTTGACAACGAGTATGGAAGATGTTCTCTCGTTGTTGTTCATCGTCGATGCTTTGGATGCTTAGACTTCTTTTAACAACGAGGAGTTCTCCATCAAGAGCGTGTTCAACTTCTTCTTCGCTTTCAGAAATGATTTTGGGCTCGTCTTCAAGATCTTCCTCCTCCGATTCGATTTCTCCATTTGCTCGAACCACCATGACATTGCGGTTGGGACATTGACTTGCAATATGGCCCCTTCCCAGGCACTTAAAACACTTAATATCTCTTGAACGATTAGCAAATGAATCGGTTGCCTTACCTTTGCTCGTATCGCCCATAGGTTTGTTTGCTTTGGTAGGCACCATTGGCTCCTTGGCACGGATTGGTGGATTAGTTTTACTCGAACTTTGCCCCCATCTAGTTGTGCTTGGGGTAGGAAAACTTCGAGTGGTACTCTTTCGCTTGAGTTGTTTCTCCACCTTAATGGCCATGTGTACCATGTCCACTATCTCAACATAATGTTGAAGTTCCACAATGTTAGCGATATCTCGGTTGAGACCAGCAAGGAATCGCGCCATTGTTGCTTCACGATCTTCTTGGACATCGGCTCGGATCATTGCGATCTCCATCTCTTTGAAATAATCCTCAACACTCTTTGAACCTTGAGTGAGGTTTTGAAGCTTTTGATAGAGTTCCCAATGGTAGTAGGAGGGAATGAAACGACGTCGCATCACGGCCTTCATCTCGGCCCAAGTGGATATTGGTCGTTCCCCATTCCTTCTTCGGCTCGTAGTGAGTTGATCCCACCATATCATAGCATAATCGGAGAATTCTATGGCCGCCAACTTCACCTTTTTGATCTCGGAATAGTTGTGACAATCGAAGACCAATTCAATCTTCTTTTCCCACTCCAAGTAAGCTTCCGGATCAAACTTTCCTTGAAAGGATGGAATGGATAGTTTAATGTTCCTTAAGTCGTCATCCATACGTCTTTGATTCCGATTACCTCGGTTCCTTCGACCTCTTCGTCCTTCACTTATGTTTGATCCTTGATCACTTTCGACTTCATTCGGATCATATAGGTCGTCTTGATTGATTTCCATTTGGTCTCGCTCTCTTTGCGGCCCTTGGGGTGTACGCTCTCGTTGATTTCCCAATTCAACTCGATTCAACCGTTCGTTAATAGATTCTAACTCACCTCAGATCATGCGTTGGATTTCTCGTAACAAAGCTTGTTGAGCCAAATCCGGCACTCCACCTCCTCCAGGCGCAATGTTTCGGATTGGTTGCCTTCCACCTCCTTCCGCCATATTTCGTTCAGGACTTTGAGACATGTAAATAAAAACCTCACAGCACAATCCTCACAAAATCTCTCACAGAAAGAATTAAACACTCCACTCGTGTTTCACTCAATTTCGGCTTTTAACTTGATGTACCTCTCGTGCCTTTTACCACTCACTTTCCTCTCGTGATTTCGTAAGCGACTCGTAGTGACTTAGTCTTAGTTCAGTGGGTCGGCTTCAAATGGCTTTACAAGGGATTGATGTTAGGTTACGGGTAGGCTAAAAGAAACAAGAAAGGTTTTAGGCTAAGTGTGGCTTAGAAGATGAATGGAAGAAAATGCCAAACTTACAAACTCGAAACACTTTTTTTTTTATATCGAAATTTTTTTTTAATTGCGTGAAATTTCACTACGGGGGATATAAAAGGGTGTAAAATGAGATTTTGGAAAAATTTCTATTGAAGTGTCTCCAGACTCTTTTTTTTTTTTTTTTTACGGATCTTTCACGTTCTTTTCGTCCGCACCTAAACCGTATGCAATTTTTTTTTCAATTTTTTTTTTCAATTTTTTTTACGCACCTATTTCAAATTGACTTCGAGTGCTCGTACTTCTCGTTTTTACCAGCTCTGATACCAAATGATACGATCTCGGTTTAGTAGTTGAGTCCGAGTCGTTTAGTTCCCGATCGTAAACGAAGAAGTAGATTAGACGAGAAGGAGTTAGAATATATTTGTGTACAAAGAAGTAAGATAAGTTCGTGCAAAGTTGGATGTGGATTTGGTTTAAGTCGAAATGGTATGAATAGAATGGAAGAGTTCGGTTTAGGATAATTAAGAAATGGTATTTGGTTTTGGTACGTTTTGGTATTTGGGAATTGGTACGAAATGGTATGGAATTGGTATGAAATAGTATGGTATTTGGTACGAATTGGTTATGGTTCAAAGAGGTCAAGAATGAACCAACACTAAAGAAAAGTGTCGACCCGAAACTTATAGGACCTAAATGAATTGGAAATGGTTGAAAAGGACCTTGACCCGATACTTAGGAAAGTATGAACCAAAGGTATCAAAGGTGAACGCCACACTCGGGTTTAAGGAGTGATAAGTTCGGAAAAGACTCGGAAAGACGCCACTAAAAGCTTAGATAAGTCTTACGGGTCTCGAACGAAATTTGAGAGAAAATGCCTCACAAATTTGGCAGCAATTCGCTAATTAAAATGTCAAAAGTCCCTTTTACAAATGAACAAACAAATATTTATAGTTCTTCAAAGGCTAGCCGAATAGACAAACTTAAAAGCTAAGAAAAATCAAGAAAATTCCAGAATTAATTCCTCCATAAGATTCGGCTGAATGGGCATTCAAATGGGCAGCTTAAGCATGAAGCAAATGCACCTTGCAAAGATGAATGCATCGGTAGATCAATGGTCTTGTCCAGGTTCGGCCTTGCTCTTAAATTACTTCCTTAAATTGGCACTTGTTGGCTGAAAAGATAGGAACATTAAAGATAGTTGTTGAACAGCCACACAAGTGTGAAAAGTCAGTTTTGAAGAGTCAAATATGTGAACATATAGAACCGAACAGCCAAGATGAATCCAGCAATGTGAAAAGAATTAAAAGTCGGCTGAATGGTCAACTTGGGAGTAGGAAACAATAGCTTCTTTGGCCGAATGGTCACCTAGGATACTTCAAACAGCAGCCAAATTTAATTCCCCAAACATGCATGTGCCGTCCCCTTACATGTATCTTCTTTTAATTCATTCATGCACCAAGGACGTCCAAATGGGATGTACCTACAGCAAAATTTATTCAATAAATCAAATACATTTTTAAACACATTAATTTGGCAGCAAATGACACAAAAATTATGCACATTAAATTCGGCCACCTTAGGACATAATTAAAACATGTAATAAAATTGACACATTAAAACATGCATAAAAAAACATATTAATGAGCTGTAGAAATTAAGACAAATTAATAACATATAATTATAACTCAATTATCATGCATAATTAAATTTGTCCAGATTTTAAACCAAATAAATAATGAATATTAATTGAGCTGTAATAAACTAATTAAATAATTATTTCAGCTACTATAATAAGGTCTTAATGAAATTGAGCTAGTTCGAGCTCATTGAGCTTGAAATGGAAGTTAATTCAGCTCGTATTAAAGTGCAAGGAAGGCTCATCGAGTTTGTCCAAGCTTCGTCAATGCGTCCAACCAAAGTCTCGCCCCAAACATGATCTACTAAGGCTGAAACAGCCTCCTTGAATTGTTTAGCTCGTGATCGGGTGATTGGACCTTGAGGAAGCTCCAAAGGCTCCTTGCTCGAGCTAGGTTGGACTTGAAGCGTGGCTGTATCAGAAATCTTGGTCCAAGAAACCAAATCTTGCAGCCAAAATGCATTGGATCTCCATTACGAGCATCAACGACCCAATTTTGGTAGGAGATGGATCACGAGCCCAAATTCTTGAAGGCGAGGCCCAATAACCAAAATCCAGCCCAATCAAGAAATTTCTTCATACTTAGTTGAAAATCAGGCCAAAATGTCAAAGGGCCCAATTTGTAAACATCTTACTTGTTTAATTTAATTTTTTAATCTTTAGGAGCATTACATGTAAAATTCGGCCCAAAACAGCCCATATAAGTGCATGGCCGAATTTACCTTGCTATTTTATTAATTAGGTTTAATTTTTTTAGTTACTTGTGAGATTAGGATTTATTGGAGGCCTATATAAGCATTGGCCAGCCACCCTTTGTGAAAACATCTCATTATTATTTTTTCTATCAAATTTCAGATTTGTTGAGTGCAGAATTTTCTTTGGGGTTTTCTCCAAGAATTCTCTCTTGAGTTTTCTTTAGAAGTTGTTTTAACAATCTTTTGATTGTGGGAGCCATCTTCAACCTTCTTCTTGCCATCGATATTCCTTGGAGGGGAGATTAGAGCCGTTTGAAGGAATTTGTGAATTCTTTCAGGAATTCAAGGGTTCTTAGGACTTTTCTTTATTTCTTGCTATTTCGATTTGTTTCTTTATTCCTACTTGTGCCGATTCATCATCTAATAATTTGCTGTTCTTGTTTGTGTTTCAGCCTTGATTCAAACAACAAGAACTCTTCATTTAATCGGTTCTTTTATTGGCAACATATAATCGACTCAAAATTCCCCAAAATTTAGGGTTCTTTCCGTTTTCTATTTCTTCTTGTTGGGTGAAATTCGGCTGCTAAAATTTGGGCAATTCATATTGGGTGTTCAATTGGACCGAATCGCAACTTAAATTCACTTCTTGAACTGTTCAATTTCACCTATTTCTTTCTTTTCTTTTTTTTTTTGCCGTCCAAATCCCTAATCTTCCAATTAAAAATCTGATTGTTTCAATCTACTTACTATTTTGGTGTTCTTGGCAGATACGGCTTGTGGGAGTTCATTATTGGGAATCAATTTCGTGTTCTTGGTTTCAAGAAACCTCTTTCATAAGTGTTTCGTTCCTTGATTAGATCTTGCTGATTTTTAGGGTTCTTATTCCAGATTTTAATTTTCCAAATTTAATCTTGTTCTTTGTTTGATTTCAGATCTGTTCGTTTAGAGCTTTCGTAGGAGTTTCTCGTGACTTGGCAACTCGATCTTGGTCCGCGCGCAATCCTATATCAGAACCCTAGAATTTGGGGATTTAGGGCTGATTGTCGAACTCCAGCAAAAAGTGAAATTGATCAATTCTTTAAGATAAACGAGGGCTGGAAACACAAATAAAACAGCAAATAGATTAGAATTGAGATTCGGCGCAAGTAGAATTAAATAAAAGAAATTGAACAGCAAAAATTAAAGGATAAGTCCTAAAGATCCTTGAAATCCCAAAAGATTTCACAAATCTCTTCAAACGGCTCTAATCTCCCCTCCAAAGAATATCGATGGCAAGAAGAAGGTTGAAGATGGCTCCCACAATCAAAAGATTGTTAAAACAACTTCTAAAGAAAGCTCAAGAGAGAATTCTTGGAGAAAACCCCAAAGAAAATTCTGCACTCTAACAAACTGATAGGGATAACCAGCTGATACGAGTCACAAAGGCCCAACCCAAGCTTAAGAAGGTGATGGGCTCAAATCAAGAAAATCAAGAAATCGAATCTTGGCCCAATTTTGCTGTTCGGAGCGATTTCAAGAATCAAGAAAATCAAAATTTCAAATCTTGGAAATCTTGGTCCAAGAAACTGAATCTTGCAGCCAAAGCACGTTGGATCTCCATTACGAGCGTCAACGACCCAATTTCGGTAGGAGATGGATCACAAGCCCAAATTCTTGAAGGCGAGGCCCAATAACCAAAATCCAGCCCAATCAAGAAATTTCTTCATACTTAGTTGAAAATCAGGCCAAAATGTCAAAGGGCCCAATTTGTAAACATCTTACTTGTTTAATTTAATTTTTTAATCTTTAGGAGCATTACATGTAAAATTTGGCCCAAAACAGCCCATATAAGTGCATGGCCGAATTTACCTTGTTTTTTTATTAATTAGGTTTAATTTTTTTATTAGTTACTTGTGAGATTAGGATTTGTTGGAGGCCTATATAAGCATTGGCCAGCCACCCTTTGTAAAAACATCTTATTATTATTTTTTCTATCAAATTTCAGATTTGTTGAGTGCAGAATTTTCTTTGGGGTTTTCTCCAAGAATTCTCTCTTGAGTTTTCTTTAGAAGTTGTTTTAACAATCTTTTGATTGTGGGAGCCATCTTCAACCTTCTTCTTGCCATCGATATTCTTTGGAGGGGAGATTAGAGCCGTTTGAAGAGATTTGTGAAATCTTTCGGGATTTCAAGGATCTTTAGGACTTATCCTTTAATTGTTGCTGTTTTTGATTTCTTTCTTTACTTTTCTTTGCTTATACTTGTGCCGATTTCTCATCTAATATTTTGCTGTTCTTGTTTGTTTTCCAGCATTGATTAAACTCAAGATCTCATCGTTTAAGTTGTTCTCCTATTGGCAGCACCCATTCAAACCCAAAAATCCCCAATTCCTAGGGTTTGGCCGATTGGATTTCTTTCAATTTGGGAATCAATTGATTGCTGGAAATTGGCATTCTTGGCCGAATCAATTCCTTGGCAGATTCGCATCTTTTCTTTCTTCTCAATTTCGTTTGATTCATCGATTCTATTTCTTTTCTTCTTGCTGCTCTTTTAATTGAATTTGGGAATTTTAAATTCAAATCTGATTCGGTTTAATCTTAATCTTTGTTTTAGATTTCAGATCTGTTCGTCTAAGATCTTTCGTAGGGGTTTCTCGTGACTTGGTAACTCGATCTTGGTCCGCGTGCTCATTCCGTATCATTTGGTATCAGATTTTGGGCGTTTTGGGTGCTCTTGGTTGATTTCTAAACTGATCTCTATTTTTTAAAGCATAAACAGCAGTTTTACCCAGAAAAATTGTTCAAAAAAATTCATTTGAATGGGTAAACGTTGTCCGATTGATCTGAAATTTTACATACATGTTTTTGGAACTGTTATTGAATATAAAAAAATTATTCCCACAAAAAAATCAGTCAAAAAAGTCAAAAAAATCAAAAAGATGAAATTCAATAAAAATTTAAAAAAAGATTCAGCGGGTTGAATTTGGTGCACAAAATTTCTAGATCAAAAATTCAATATATAAGGACACTCCAGATTTAATTTTGTGATTTTTGGAGATCGGGAACACCTCGAACGAAGTTGTCAAGTTACTCCGCAGTTTTTCGGGTTTTCTGTTTTCAGCAATTTTTATTGATTCTTAGCTGTAGGTTTTCATTTGTTTACCTTTATTCTTCCTTTACGTTATCTAACACCTTCTTGTTTCTTGTGTTAGTAGGATTTAAACGTGTGCACAACTTCTTCCTCGGTGCAACACGAATCAATTGGTGTCTCGTCAGTTTTTGGCATCCTAGTGCAAATTAGGATTCTTTGGTAGTTTGGTTCACACTCTCTAATTGGTTGATATAAACTCTAATAAAGAACTCACAAGATTGAATTCGACCTCATTGAGAATTTGATTTTTTCTTTTTGAGTGATTAACGGTGAGGTTTGATAACTTTTATTTTTGAGTGTTGAGTGTTTTGCAGGTTTTAAAAAAAATGTCTACAGGTGATAATAATAGTGACATATTTAAAAAATTCCAACAACAGTTGGATGAACAGGCTGCTACTCTTCGAGCTTTGACTGCTACCATCAATGAGGTGCAATTGAATCAAAAACATCAATATCGAGATCCAATTAAGGAAGATAGGGATAACCAGCCCCATAGGTGCAGCCCTCAACGTGTCCCTAGAATGGATGATGATTTTCATGATCGTGGACAATCATCTTTGGCAAAACCAAAGAGCGAGCAGCAACGAGAACATCTTTTTCATACTCGCTGCCATGTACAAGGTAAGCTTTGTAGAGTTATTATTGATGGTGAAAGTTGCTCGAACATAGCCAGCACGACGATGGTGGAAAAGCTTTGCTTAACCACTACCAAGCACCCACAACCTTATCAACTACAAGGGCTTAGCAACGAAGGCCAATTTAGGGTCACTCAACAAGTGCACATTGCCTTTTCTATCGGTAAGTATCAAGACGAAGTTGTGTGCGACGTAATGCCTATTCAAGCCTGCCATTGTTGCTAGGAGAACCATGGCAACTGGATCGAAAAGTCACTCACGATGGTCGTACCAATAGGTATTCTTTCAAGCATCAAGGAAAGAAACTTACCTTAGTGCCGCTCACTCCGGAACAAGTCCATGAGGACCAAATCAAACTGAGAAATTCTGTTAAAACAAGTGAGGAAAAAGAAAAAGAGAATGAAAAAGAGCAAAAAGAGATTGAGAGTGAAAAGGAATGTGAAACAGAAAAGAAAATTGAAAAAGAAGTTGAAGAAAGAAGAGAAAATGAGTTAGAAAAAGAAACAAAAGAAAAAGACGAGGAAAGGCTAGTGAGGAATGTTTCCACTAACCAATATATGAATTTTTCTTGTGTTGCTACTTTTCAGGTTCCCGAAAGATCGAAAGATAACTTTCAACTTCAATACCTCTCAAATGAAAGACGCTTTCATACGATCAACTTAGGCAAAGATGAAATCACACTATATGATCCCGAAGGTAAGCGAGGTAAGGAAATTTTAGAAACCGAGTCCAGTGCAGATTTGAAAATTATTAATAAAACTTTTGGTGACTTAGTTCTTAAAAGATCCCCTTATTTTGATCCGATTAATTGTTACTCTTCGATTGTGGTTGATAAAGTCATTACGAAAAGAAGCGTGATTTGTTATTCTCTTTATTTACCTTGTGTAAAATCCTCGAATTTGTCCAAATCTGTTTTGGAGAATAAGGTAATGAAATTTTCCAAATTTGTTTTCAATTTATATTCGTGCCTTAAACAGTTTATGTGGTTGTACATGAAGTTTGAGTTCCATTTGACAAAGGTTAACTCAACAACGGAGATTCGGCTACACTATGCCCCCGATGAGCGAAGGTTTGTTTTAAATGAAAAAGGTAAAATCGACCATTATTCTTTTGCTTATCAAGGTAAGATGCTTGAAACCTTTGAAACACTTTTGTACTCCTCGGATAGCGACAAAGATCGTGTTGATGAACACTTAGATCGAAACGTGCTTAACTGTCCTATTTTATTTATTGATGATAAATCTATTTTGATGGTTGATAAAAAGATTCTTGTTTTTGATAATGCATGTGTGAGTGAATCTATAGACCGTCGATTAATGCATGGTAATCTGAATCTATCCATTCACATGCGTTATACCTGTTCTATTATGCTTATAATTGGACTACAAGCTTGTTTGTGTTGCTATTTACTATTTCATGGCTATTCTTTTCAGTGGACTCAATTGCCATTAGTCCCGTTCGATTGAGGAAAGTCGAGTTCATTTGATTTTTAGATTCGAGGACGTATCTTTTTGAGGAAGGGGGGAATGATACGAGTCACAAAGGCCCAACCCAAGCTTAAAAGGTGATGGGCTCAAATCAAGAAAATCAAGATTCACTTTCTTGTTTCAAGAAAATCAAGAAATCGAATCTTGGCCCAATTTTGCTGTTCGAAGAGATTTCAAGAATCAAGAAAATCAAGATTTCAAATCTTGGAAATCTTGGTCCAAGAAACCAAATCTTGCAGCCAAAACGCATTGGATCTCCATTACGAGCGTCAACGACCCAATTTTGGTAGGAGATGGATCACGAGCCCAAATTCTTGAAGGCGAGGCCCAATAACCAAAATCCAGCCCAATCAAGAAATTTCTTCATACTTAGTTGAAAATCAGGCCAAAATGTCAAAGGGGCCAATTTGTAAACATCTTACTTGTTTAATTTAATTTTTAATCTTTAGGAGCATTACATGTAAAATTCGGCCCAAAACAGCCCATATAAGTTTATGGCCGAATTTACCTTGTTATTTTATTAATTAGGTTTAATTTTTATTAGTTACTTGTGAGATTAGGATTTGTTGGAGGCCTATATAAGCATTGGCCAGCCACCCTTTGTAAAAACATATCATTATTATTTTTTCTATCAAATTTCAGATTTGTTGAGTGCAGAATTTTCTTTGGGGTTTTCTCCAAGAATTCTCTCTTGAGTTTTCTTTAGAAGTTGTTTTAACAATCTTTTGATTGTGGGAGCCATCTTCAACCTTCTTCTTGCCATCGATATTCTTTGGAGGGGAGATTAGAGCCGTTTGAAGAGATTTGTGAAATCTTTCGGGATTTCAAGGATCTTTAGGACTTATCCTTTAATTTTTGCTGTTCAATTTCTTTTATTTATTTCTACTAGTGCCGAATCTCAATTCTAATCTATTTGCTGTTTTATTTGTGTTTCCAGCCCTCGTTTATCTTAAATAATTGATCAATTTCACTTTTTGCTGGAGTTTGACAATCAGCCCTAAATCCCCAAATTCTAGGGTTCTTGCCGAATGCACACTTATTCTTCTTGGGTGAATTTGGTTGTGGCAACTTAGGGGAAACTTTCGTGGTGGTCAATTGAGCAGATCACCTTCGCTTTCTCAGCCTCAATAGCCGTTTTATGCCTTCAATTTCTTTCTTTCTCATTGACGCATAAACCCTAATTTGTTTCAAGAAATTCTGGTCAATCTAATTTGTTTGCTGATTTGGTGTTCTTTGACAGATTCGGCTTGTGGGAGTTCATTCTTGGGAATCAATTTCGTGTTCTTGGTTTCAAGAAACCTCTTTTATAAGTGTTTCGTTCCTTGATTAGATCTTGCTGATTTTTAGGGTTCTTATTCCAGATTTTAATTTTCCATATTTAATCTCGTTCTTTGTTTGATTTCAGATCTGTTCGTTTAGAGCTTTCGTAGGAGTTTCTCGTGACTTGGCAACTCGATCTTGGTCCGCGCGCAACCTCCGTACCAACAACATTAGCCAAATATCCATTTACTAAGCATTTTAACAAATTTTCTATTACCAAATAAATCACATATATATAACACTACTCATTACACATATACATAAACTAAAAAAAATTCCCACTCCTTAGCTATTGCCGTATGCTTATATAAGTCTTGAGTCATCTTTAACACATTTATCAATCTTCCAATTCAACTTAATACAAAAATAATATAATTTAAACAGCCAACACCAAAACATTTGTTCAAATGGACCTAGCCGAATACCTCACTTAGCTAAATGATTCACACAAATCACTAATAGCCAACTCAAATTCATCCTTAATTTAACTTATAATTGTTCATATCCGGCATATTAAACTCTAGCATGCCTTTAGATATTAATTTCCAGCACGCATTCGAATACTTTTCGAGCTAACAACAATTAAATTTTCAGACAATTTAGCCACCTACATCCTTTCATCAAATACTTGTTTCTTAGTTTCAACTATTAATAATGGGACATTACTAAAATTGAAACTTTTGGATAGCAATATAAATAGCAATTTAAACAGTTTTAAGCTCCCAAATTTTTAAACTCCTCAAGCATAAACCGAACAGCAATGCATGTTAGTTCTAACCATATTTATTTTGTGCATTTTACCCACAGTACAAGATATGCAAAATTTAACAGCAACCAGAATCAGGTGACATCCTTAATCTTTTTCTCTTCAAAAATCTTCCATAGCCGATTACTCATATCACTACTAAAAAAAAATCAAAATTTTGACATGGCTAAGTTAGGGACTTAGTAACTAACTTAATATATGCTATAATTTCAAAAATGAACATAAATTTCTTACCTTAATTCTAGCTCAAAAGTGACTGAATGGCTATCTCCCCTTTCTTCTTTAAGGTTCGGCTAAGTAAGGAAGAAGATGAACCAAACCTTTTGTTCTTCTTTTCTTATTTCAATTAATATTTTTTTATTTCAAAATAATGCAAATTCCTATTATAATATTTAATTAAACGTATATATTGTGATGTGATCCTGATCGCATCATGTAATGTCACAACCCAACACCGTCGAGATTGGCCTAAACACGAGGGCCCCAAGTGCAAGATGAAGCTAATTTTTAGCTCATTTGAATTCCTTTTCGTGTGGTTCATCTCACTGAGCTTTGTTTAGCTCGTTTCCAGCTCAATGGGATCGTTTTGCTCAATTTGAGTTTATTTTAATTCTTCTGATTTCATTTGCTGAAATAAATTGAATAAGTTAGTTTATTTATTTAATTCAGCTCAAATATGTGTTAGTAAATTAATATGTTTAAATCTGAACATCTTTAATAATTTTTTTAGTTTAATTGATTGTGTTTTATTTATTACATCTATTTAATATGCTGAATTTATTAATGTTTTTTATTAGTTTTAGCCAAATTAAAGAGTAGTATTAAATGTGTCTTAAGTTCTTTAAAAGTGACAAATTTATTACTGTTTTTATTGTCCAGCCAAAATTAATATGTTAATTAACTTGTTTGTTTCATGCATGAGTTAATTATGTATTAAAGGAGGCTGCCGAATTTATGAGGTTTAATTTATGTGTTGACCGAATTTATTTTGTGTCTGCAGGTAATTAATTCAGCTGGAAACAACTACTTAATGGCAAAGGAGACATGCATTTAAGTTGCTGTTCTACATGCAAGGAACGGCATTTAAAGGGAAGCAAAGACATGAATTAAATGAGGTGTTCCCATGCATGGACGGCATTAATTAGTTGCTGGAGCTTGCATGCATGGCATTAACTAGCTGCTGAGTTAATTTTTCGTGTTCAACAGCAGCAATAAAGGAGGTGTTGGCCGAATTTAATGTAAAGCATAGACATGCATTTAAGGTGCTGTTGGGCATGCAAGATTCGTCCATTAATGAGCTACTGAAGCAGGTGCTATTTTCGTGAACAACAAAGGGCTGTTGGTTGGTTTTTCCAAGTAGCCATTCGGCCAACATCATGCTTGGCGTTTCCTCTCTTCAAGGCCGAACTTTACACTACCCAAAGAAGCTTTTAAAGCCATTTTAAAGTATCAAGGCCGAATTGGGACTAGTCCATAAAGTTCTCCATCAATGTCCAGCCGAATCCTCTCATTCTAGAAGTTATTTCTTTTCAGATTTCTAAGCCAAGTGACCTAGGAAACTACAAGGGATGATTAAGGAAGCTTCCAAGCAATTTCAACTTAATTAAGCTGAACTAAAACTGTCCATTTATCTACCTTTTGTGACCATTTGGTTTGACATTCAATATTAGCTATAAATAGTTGCTTTGTAATCATTTTCGGGTTAGACAATATACTTTTAAACTTTATATGAAATCTAATTACTTTGTGAGTTTGTTTTCAACTCTCATTGTTCTCCAAAGACTCGTCTGACTTATCAAGTAACCCTTGTGGCGTCAACCCGTCCTTCTATCCGAACTTATCACTTTAATCCCGAAAGTGTGGCGTTCGATTCGTACTGAGGTTCCTATCATTTTTGATAGCGGGTCGAAGTTTCTATCCACTTAACAAACCTTCCATTGACACCTTACCAACCTAAGCATTCTCATAAGTTACGGGTTAACACACTACTATTGTGTTAGTTCGGCTTTTGAATCCTTAGCCAAATTACATCCATTGTCTTCTAATTCATTTCCTAAACCAACAAAACTCTTTTGAGCCTAAATAATTCCTTTTCTTCTAGCCTATTTTGTAAAGCTTTCAAATTACTCCAATTCACGATCGGGCACATCTATGACTCGACTCTCCTTCCCGAGCCGGGGCGTATCATATTGCCCATCAACAATCATTATGGCCGGCCACCATAATCAAAAATTGGATATTTGACATGCAAGTCCAAACTTTTTGTGACATGCATTAATAGACCCCTTTTTAAAATTACCTATCACCTTCCATAATTATTTCACATAAGTCCTATTTAATAATTTCACATACAACTGACAAAATTAGAGCATGAAACTTTCACATATGCATGTACACATATAATAAGCATAGAATATAACAATTAATTATTTTTATGACTCGGTTTTGTGGTCCCAAAACCACTTCCCGACTAGGGCCAAATTAGGGCTGTCACAACTCTCCCCCACTTAAGGAATTTTGTCCCCGAAAATCTTACCAGTAAATAGATTTGGGTATCGTTCTTTCGTAGAGTTCTCGGGTTCCCAAGTAGCTTCTTCGATCCCGTGCTTGAGCCATAACACCTTTACTAACAGAACCTTTTTGTTTCGCAACTCTTTCACCTCGCGAGCTAGGATACGAATCGGTTCTTCTTCATAACTCAAATCAGATTGTATTTCAACCTCGGATGGATTAATTATGTTCGATGGATCAGATCTATAACGTCGAAGCATCGAGACATGACAAACATTGTGAATCTTTTCAAGTTCAGGGGGCAAAATTAATCTGTATGCGACTGGCCAAATTCGTTCGAATATTTCATACTGCCCGATGAACCTCGGACTCAATTTGCCCTTACGGTTAAATCTGAGCACCTTTTTCCAAGGTGAAACTTTAAGAAATACTTTGTCTCCGACCTGATACTCAATGTCTTTTCGTTTTAAATCCATATACGACTTTTGACGATCTGAAGCTGTTTTCAGACTTTCACGAATCACTTTTACTTTCTGTTCAGCATCTTTAATTAAATCAACCTCGAAAATTTTACTTTCACTGAGCTCGCTCCAAAACAATGGTGTACGGCATTTACGATCATACAAAGCCTCGTAAGGTGCCATCTTAATGCTTGATTGAAAACTATTATTGTAAGCGAATTCAATCAAAGGCAAATACCGTTCCCATGAACCACTAAACTCAAGGATGCAACACCTCAACATATCCTTGAGTATCTAAATTATCCGCTCGGATTGACCATTGGTCTAGGGACAAAAAGCGGTGCTAAAATGCAACTTGGTACCCAGTGCTTCTTGCAATTTCTTCCAAAATCGTGATGTGAATCTCGGATCTCTATCTGATATAATAGAAGTAGGTACCCCATGTAACCTTACAATCTGAGAAACATACAGTTCGGCTAACTTGTCAAGTGAATAGTCCGTACGTACGGGAATAAAATGAGCCGACTTTATCAATCTATCAATAACAACCCAGATCACATCTTTCTTGCTTGGTGACAATGGCAACCCAGAAACAAAATCCATCGTGACTCGATCCCATTTCCATTCGGGTATCATAATCGGCTGAAGTAATCCCGAAGGCACTTGATGTTCCGCTTTCACTTGTTGACATATCAAACACTTCGAGACAAATTTAAAAATGTCTAGTTTCATACCGTGTCACCAATACTGACATTTCAGATCGTTATACACTTTCGTACTACCCGGGTGAACTGACATTCGGCTGCTATGAGCCTTGCTCAAAATCATCAAAATAAGTTCTGAATTTCTTGGAACACACAATCGACTTTTGAACCTCAAACAATCATTGTTGTCAATTTGAAACTCTGAATCCACATTTGAAACACCTTCAGCTGATCAAAACAATCATCAATACGCGGTAACGGATATTTGTTCTTTATTGTCACTTTATTTAATTGACGGTAGTCGATGCACATTCTCATAGTTCCGTCTCTTTTTTTTTCTACGAACAATACTAGTGCACCCCTTTCTCGCATATTTTCGAGCCAACATTGAGGATATTATTGTTGGCAATCCGTTCAAATCAGTAGACTCAACTCGGATTATCTCATCATTTGCACATCTCAAATCAATAGTTTTTCGTTTTCAATTCACAACTGCATCATGTACAGTCAACCAATCTATACCAAGAATAACATCAAATTCATCAAACGGTAAAAGCATCAAATCGGCCGGAAAACAGTAACTTCAGATTATCAGGGGACATTTCCTGCACACTTTGTCAACTAGCACATATCGACCCAAGGGATTCGACACTCGAATCATGAACTCAGTAGACTTAATAGGTAGAGTCTTACTGGATGCTAAAATCTCACATACATATGAATGAGTAGAACCAGGGTCAATCAATGCAATAACATCAGTATTAAAGAGAGTGAAAGTACCAGTAACAACATCAGGCGAAGAAGCATCCTCGCATGCGCGTATAGCATAAGCTCTAGTAGGAGTATAAGCCTCGGATTTGGTCGTAGCATCTCTAGATCCTCTCTGACCACCACTAGCATTTCCCGTATTCCTAGGTGGTCTACCTCGAGCTATAGCAGTACTCGGTTTTCCACTCTGATTCACATTTTGTTCTGACAACCTCGGGCAGTCTTTGATGAAGTGATCCGCATTTATAACAGGAGTGATCATGAAATCTACAACTCCCCGAATGCCATTTTCCACAAAACTTGCACTCGGTACTATCCCGACGATCATTTCCAACACTGGCAACTGATGTGGCTCGCGTACTCATAGGAGGTCGATCACGGTCTCGTCTGGAAAAACCCGAAGTGTTCTTAGATCGGCCCGAATCATCTCAAAATTTCTTCGATGATTGCTAAAAAGGCTTTCCCGAAGATCTTTTACGAAACTCTCCAGCTCCAACATCAGCTTTCCTTTTTTCCTTACTAAGCTCCTTGGCTTTGCAAGCTCACTCGACAAGTACTACAAACTCTCTGATTTCAAGAATGCCAACAAACATTTTAATATCTTCATTTAGCCCGTCCTCGAAGCGTTTACACATAATAGCCTCAGACGAAACACATTCCCGAGCATATCTACTAAGTTTGACAAACTTTCGCTCATAATCGATAACTGTCATAGAACCCTGTTTGAGCTCAATAAATTCCTTTCGTTTCTGATCGATGAATCTTTGACTGATATATTTCTTACGAAATTTGGTTTGAAAGAAATCCCAAGTAACCTATTCTCTCGGCACCACTGATACTAAAGTATTCCACCAATAGTAGGCAGAATCACGTAACAGTGATATAGTACATTTTAAGCACTCATCGGGTGTGCACGATAATTCATCAAGTACTCGAATAGTGTTGTCCAACCAAAATTCAGCTTGCTCGGCATCATCACTGTCTGTAGCTTTAAATTCAGTAGCCTCCGTGCTTTCAAATTCTGTCAACCGGGGGCTTATTCAACCTCATCTGATCAATTATCGGAGGTATCGTGGGTGTAGGGGGTGTATTTGTCGGAAGTGGGGGTTGTGGAGCAGCCGCATTAGTTCGAATGTATTGGTTAAACCAATCATTCATCACATTATAAAAGGCTTGTCTAGCCTCGTCATTTTGATTGCTCGCAATAGGTTGAGAGTCCATCAGTGCTGTCCCGTGTGCGGGAGTAGGCGCTACACTCTCTACATCATCAGCTACCGCTCGATCGGGATCGGGATCCATTACTATACGAAAACACATTTTTAACTGTCAGAAATCATCACACTATCGTATTAACGCTATATGGCATGTATAGCTAACTCATATACGCTACGTTAGTCCTAGAATCGACTAAACCGTAGCTCTAATACCAATCAAATGTAACACCCCTAACCCAAATCCGATCGCCAGATTAAGGCTAAGAGGTATTACCGAACTAAACATTTAATTGAGAATTCACAGCGTCAATAAACATAAACAGAGATCGATCTGAAATACATACTGATATTTAAGTTATACGCCATTTTCGTATGGCCAAAATATTTACAATTTCAAAACATAGTTATCATCAGCCCAACATATACATGCCATATCGAGTCCAAAATATAACTGTACCAAAAAGATCGATAGTGTGATGAACTACTGACGATCCCCGAGTCGGTGGCCAAAATCAACAATCTATAAAACAGAGAAATAAAGAATAGAGTAAGCTTTCAAAGCTTAGTAAGTTTTAAGCATCACAAACAATTAAAAACTTATCGAAAATTGAAACATTCATTTAAACAGACTTATTCTCAATTCAAATTGCTTCATGGCCGAATACACATAAACATATACATAGATTTTTCAGCACATATTTTTCTTCTACTTAAAATTCATAAGATGCATTTAAATCAAATAATCTCATATATTAACAACATTTGACCGAATAGGTCATTGTTTTACTCGTAGATATAACAATCATTCACACTTAAGTATCATTCTTTAATACTAATAATTCACAAAATCATTGACTGAATGTACATGAGTACATAAAGAAATTTTAACATATAATTCATATACAAATATACCATGTCCGAATAAATCATTCTCATATTCGCAAATATAACCATCAATCATATTTATATATATATTCTTCTTTGATGCTAATGATTCACTTCGAAGTCAATTCACCGATGAGTAAGTAATACGTACCTGAACATTTTAAATGTATAGTACTTACTCGACGATGGTTTACTGCGAACATTCAATATCGTAATCTTACTCAACTTACTGGCATTAAGCCTGTTAGGTCTTAGGACTTGAAACCAATTACCAGCACAAGCCTGCGGGAATTTAAACTCGGTATAATACCAGCTTGAAGCTTGCTGGACTTTAGCCCGAACATATTTCCAGCACGTAGCCTACGGACCTTAAGTCCGGATATAATTCCAGCACATAGCCTGCGGACCCTAAGTCCGGATATAATTCCAGCACATAGCCTGCGGACCCTAAGTCCGGATATAATTCCAGCACATAGCCTGCGGACCCTCAGTCCGGATATACATCACTGAATGTCATGCATACTTATTCGCAAGAAAATTCAATTCACATAACATCTCACAATCATAGTTCATTTATTCCATTCGAATAATTGCATAACATGGGCACCATTCATATAACTTTTGGCTCAATAACATACATAAGAATATATGTCCATTTTACTTTCCAAGCTTAACTTCTAATGTCTATTGGGCTTTAAGCCTTAAACCTAAATTATTTGTCACTCAACTATATTCAAATAGAATCAATAGATCGTAGTACAGTTATCATACACATATCAAGACATTATCAATTACGTACTAAATGTGACTACTCAAAACTTACCTCGGATATACTTGAACGGTTGCGGAAAGGCTACTCAATTACTTTCTCTTTTCCTCTATCCAACTTCGACCCTCTTTGCTCTTGAGCTTAAATTCAAACATTTTAAACTAGTCATTATTCGACTATTCAAGCATTTCTTCAGAAATATAATATATATATTCGACTTTCACACACATAGATCATAGTAAGTTTATAAGAAAACATTAAGCAACTCCTTAACAAATTTTTATCAATGATTACCACATAATCACAAATTCACAATAAGTTGTCTTCCTGAGAAACAGTCACTAAATTATTTATAATTGGAGCTACGAAACTCCAAATCAATTACCGTAAAATTTCCCTGAAAATAGACTCATATATCTTTTATTCATAAAATTTTCAGAATTTTTAGTTTGGTCAATCAATACCAGATTTTTCTTAAAGTTTCCCCTGTTTCACTGTTTGACTAGTCTGACCACCCTTTACTACGAATCAAATTTCTAATTGTACAGAAGTCAAAATATGTTCTCGTTGATTTTATTAGAAACTAGACTCATTAAGCTTTAATTACATAATTTATTCAGCTTCTAACTCCACTCCCACAATTTATGATGATTTTCCAAATTCACGTTACAGCTGCTGTCCCAAGCAGATTTACTACAATTTACTCTTTCACAACTCTTTGCATTCATACTATAACCGAATGTATAGCTCATCAAAATATATTTATTCATGTTCCCTTAACAAATATTGGTCAACTAGATCATGCATTATTCTTTGGCACATTTGGTCATTAAAGCAATCACCTATTTAACTTTCAAGCATTTTTATACTAACATATCTCCCAAGGCCGAATTCATATACAATCTTTAGTACTCATTTAAATTAAATATTTTAAGTAATTTATATACACAACATTAGCCAAATATCCATTTACTAAGCATTCTAACAAATTTTCTATTACCAAATAAATTACATATATATAACACTACTCATTACACATATACATAAACTAAAAAAATTCCCACTCCTTAGCTATTGCCGTATGCTTATATAAGTCTTGAGTCATCTTTAACACATTTATCAATCTTCCAATTCAACTTAATACAAAATAATATAATTTAAACAGCCAACACCAAAACATTTGTTCAAATGGACCTAGTCGAATACCTCACTTAGCTAAATGATTCACACAAATCACTAATAGCCAACTCAAATTCATCCTTAATTTAACTTATAATTGTTCATATCCGGCATATTAAACTCTAGCATGCCTTTAGATATTAATTTCCAGCACGCATTCGAATACTTTTCGAGCTAACAACAATTAAATTTTCAGACAATTTAGCCACCTACATCCTTTCATCAAATACTTGTTTCTTAGTTTCAACTATTAATAATGGGACATTACTAAAATTGAAACTTTTGGATAGCAATATAAATAGCAATTTAAACAGTTTTAAGCTCCCAAATTTTTAAACTCCTCAAGCATAAACCGAACAGCAATGCATGTTAGTTCTAACCATATTTATTTTGTGCATTTTACCCACAGTACAAGATATGCAAAATTTAACAGCAACCAGAATCAGGTGACATCCTTAATCTTTTTCTCTTCAAAAATCTTCCATTGCCGATTACTCATATCACTACTAAAAAAAAATCAAAATTTTGACATGGCTAAGTTAGGGACTTAGTAACTAACTTAATATATGCTATAATTTCAAAAATGAACATAAATTTCATACCTTAATTCTAGCTCAAAAGTGACTGAATGGTTATCTCCCCTTTCTTCTTTAAGGTTCGGCTAAGCAAGGAAGAAGATGAACCAAACCTTTTGTTCTTCTTTTCTTATTTCAATTAATATTTTTTTATTCCAAAATAATGCAAATTCCTATTATAATATTTAATTAAACGTATATATTGCCCATCAACAATCATTATGGCCGGCCACCATAATCAAAAATTGGATATTTGACATGCAAGTCCAAACTTTTTGTGACATGCATTAATAGACCCCTTTTTAAAATTACCTATCACCTTCCACAATTATTTCACAAAAGTCCTATTTAATAATTTCACATACAACGGACAAAATTAGAGCATGAAACTTTCACATATGCATGTACACATATAATAAGCATAGAATATAACAATTAATTATTTTTATGACTCGATTTTGTGGTCCCGAAACCACTTCCTGACTAGGGTCAAATTAGGGCTGTCACAAAATCGACCACCTAGACTAAGGTTAAGCCTTGGTGAATCTGCTTACGAAATCACGAGAAAGGTAAAGAGAGGTAAAACGCACGAGTATTGTGAGAGCATTAGAGTGTTGAAAAAGCCGATCTTGAGTGCAAACCTGAGTGTGAGTGCCATTCAAATTTTCTTGTGAGTGACTAGTGAGGTTTGTGGTAAGGTATTCATTTTTTGTTTTATTTTATTTATTTTTCTTTTCATCATTAATCATGTCTCGAGAAGAGTTTTCAGCCTTTGAATTTCAATATTTGTTGAAAGAGATGGAGTGTATGCTCGATCAAAAAATCAAGCCTGTCTAAGAAAAGCTAGACCATCGAGCAAGAGTTCAACAAAAGCAAATTGTTCCAAGCCAAAAGACGGAGTCTAGATCATCACGGAGATACACTTCCGATGATTATACGAGAAAAGATTTCCATTGTGATTCCTATTCGTCATCGACTTCAAGACCAAGAGATTTAAATCGAGATTTCTTTTCGTCAAGGAATTCAAGACGACGAGAGTCTGACCTCAATTTTGAACCCATCCAAGATGACATCCGAAGAGATAGACTTACCTCTTTCTGACCTTCAAAGAAATCCTACTCGGAGTATTTTTCAAGAAGCATTGATCAAGATTCTAATGCAAATAATTTTCCTTCTTTTGAACAAAATCATTGTTTTCATGATTCTTTTGTATCTTCTAGTAAAAAGAAATTGAGAAAAGCAAAAGAAATAAAAGAGAGGTAAGAGGCAAGTAAGAGAGAAAATGAGATATTCTTGAAAGAGATCGAGAAAGTCATTGAAAAAGTCGTTGAAAAAGAAAAAGAACAAAAAGAGAGTGAAAGAAAAGAGAGGCAAAAGATGATCATGAGAGAAAATGAGTGGATTCTAAAAGAAATCGAGAGAAGAGAAAAAGAAGTCGAAAAAGAAAAAGAGTGTGTGCAAGAAAGTAAAGTTTGAAAAAGAGAGTGAGCAAAAAGAAAGTGTGGAAGAAACGATTGTTCTTGAAGAAAAAGAAATGAAAGAAAAAGTTGATAGAGAGCAAGAAAAAGAGAGTGTTGTTTCCACTAACCAATCTGTGAGTTCTTCTTGTTTTACCTCTTCTTTTCAGGTTCCTAACAATCCGTGTGACAAACTTCAACTTCAATACTTTCCTGATGAGAGATGCTTTCGTATGATCAGAAAAGGAAAGGTTGAAGATAAAATCCAACCACAAGTATTCAAAGATAAGGAATCTTTAGAAATCGAGCCACGACAAATAGGTTTGAAAGTTGTTGGTAAAATTTTTGATGGCTTAATTTATAAAAGATCCCCTCATTTTAATTTAATTAACCCTTATTCTTTGTTTGTTGTTGATAAGTCCATTCTAAGTGGAAGTATGAGGCGGTGTTCTCCTAATTTGTTTTGTGGTGTAAAACTTGTTGGTGAAGTCCGATTAAATTGGCAAGCACAAAATATCATCTTACACGGTAACGGTTCTTCACGAAAGATATTTAAGTTTGATTGTGGTGATTAAGTGAATCAACTACTGCCTTGTGCAAAATCTTTAAATTTGTGCCCATCTGTCCTGATGAATGTAAGGAATTTTGATTGTTTGTTTTCGTATATGCACAAATTCTTTTCGATCAACATGTTTGAAATCATGACACGCATGAAACCTTTGTTGCATTTTCTAGCAAGTGAACAAACTTATGTGTTTAAACCTGAAATCTACTATTTTGGTTCGATATGTGGAAAATTCAAGCATTCCAAATTTGGTGCCACCAATTTTGTTTGATTGATGCTTCGCTTTTGACTAAGGGAGCGAAATTTAAAAATTCTGAATACAATATAAAATCGTTCCTTGATCATTTTATTTGGCTATCCATAAATTTCTTGTGTCATTTTAAAAAGGTAAGGCCAACTCATATTTTTGATCCTGGCATCGATTCAGCATGTCCCTTAAAATTTACAGTGTCACTAATCCCTTTACTTTTCGTGATGGTGATACTTTGAGAAGCACGAGTTGTCCTTGTATTTCTCCTACATTTCAGGTTAGTTCAAGTAAAGAGCTACGACTTTACTATCTCTCTTAAGAGAGGAGGTTTATGTTGATTGAAGAAGGTACTGCTAAAACCGATCCACATTCATCCATTCATATGGGAAAACAAGGTGAGTTTTCTGAATCTTTCAAGATTCAACCACCCCATTTGATCTTTGATGGAAACATTGTTGATGTTTTCATTTCTGAAACGCATTCTTACCTTGATGAGGTTTATTATTCTTTTTTGATTAGTAATGGATGGTTTGAAAATGATGAGAACATTACTAACAAAGGTTGTGTCGTTGATGTGCATTCTTTGATCTATGGAAAAAACCACATGTTTAAACAAGGCTGTGCACATAAAAATTGTGATGCATGAGTGTTCTATTTATATGCATGCCCTATTACCGAATTTGGATATCCAACTTGAAAAGGTAAAACTTGTCAATTATTTTGAATTCGGCAATCGATCAAGTGCTCAAGTATGCACCAAGACTGCGAAAAGGAATTATTCATTCTTGATTCATCATTTTATTACTCCTTGTCTTTATGACGATGACCAAATTTTCTTGTGTCAAGCTGTGAATAAAATCTCAAAAAGTTCCTCCTGGTTTAACCTTCGTTGTATCACTAACTTGTTTTATTCTTTTGTAGGTGACAACATGAGGTGGTACCCTCTTAAAGAGGGAGGGCTGATTTGTGATCCTGAGAAATTTTTTCGAGCAAATGGCCCGATTTGAGGACAAATCGTCTTCAAGAGGGGGTTATGATGTGATCCCGATCGCATCATGTTTCGATACATCTCGACAACATCGAGATTGGCCTAAACTCGAGGGGCCCAAATGCAAAATGAGACCTTTAAATTCATTTATGATGTTGGAATAAGGACTTGATTTATTTTAGTTACTTTAGTCTTTAATTATGTCTTGTTTATTAAATACATATTTTAATTATGACATGCATTATGTGTTCTGCATTTAATAAAGTCATCCATTATGTGACTCCCATGTTAGTTTAAGTCAGCTTCATTAAATTAAGTCTTGCATTAAGTAACTCATTTGTTCATTTAGTTTGCATTTTAAACCATGCATTTAAGCATCTTAGTTTAATAAATGAGTTGCTGGACATTTATTCAACTCATCTTAGTTTAATTAATAAGTGTTTTTGTTGAACTTTATTTAATAAGTGTTGCTCTTAATTAATCTAGTATCTAGGAATATTTATTGATGCATGAGTTAAAGTTCATTTAATAATGCTTCTCTTAATTAAACTTGTCGCTGAAATAAATTATGCATAAGTGTTAGTTCATTTATTTAAGTTAGTTGTTAATTTGTTTTAAGCTTAATAATTGAATAAATGTGTAGGTTGCATGTGTTAATTGCAGGTGACTTTCCAGCTCACATCCATTACATTTAAAGGCTATTATGCATTCAGTAAGGTGACTTTTCAAGAGATTTCGGTTACAAAAGAGAGGGCTATTACAAAGAGGCTTTATACATCATTAAGAAGTTTTTTTATCAATTAAAGGAGAGCATTATTCTTCTTTAAATTGGGCAGCATCTTTGTTTCATCTTCCATAATCGTTTGCTTCATGAGTAACCACTACATGCATTCAATTCTCCATCAAAGAAGCTAGTGACTATTTAGCTAACCAAAGGACACTTCAAGAGTCACTTTTCAAGCATTCAAGGTCAATTATGTAGCTAAATTGAAGTGTATTAAATGGTGGAGTTATTTAGTTTAAGAATTCCAAGAGACTTGAGCTTTATTTCAGCTTTTAAGATGTGACCATTTAGCTAGCCTTTTCCTAGCCTTATAAATATGTGTGTAATCAGCCTTTTGGGAGAGAACTTGATACGATCTGCCTCGGGGTGAGTCGAGTCGTATGTGAGTTTACCCGATCGTCTACGAGAAAGTATCGTTCGGCTCTTTTAAAGAAGATGTTTTTACGTTAAATAATGCGGAAGCTTTTTTAAAAAGGGTTTGAAGATGGGTTTGAAAATATGAATATTAAAGGTTTAGTTTTAAAAGAAACAAAAGAATGAAAATAGATTGAAAGTAGTTTAATAAGTGATGGTTATGGAAGATGGTGAACTTAAAAGCAAGAACCAATATTAGGAAATATTGACCCAAGTCCTTATACGCTTTCAAGGTGAAAATGAAAATGATAGAACCTCGACCCACTACTTAACAAAGTAGGGACCTCAGTATATGGGTGAACACCACACTATTTGATAGTGATAAGTTCGGGATAGTAAAGAACAGGGTTGACGCCACTAGGCTTCCTAGATAAGCCAACGAAGTCCTCAACGAAATATGAGAGAAAGAAATCTCACAAATTCCATGAAAGTTTAACAAAGTTTCATTAAGTGAAAAGTCTAACCTCTTACAAATGAAATAACATATATTTATAGCCAAAATAAAAGTAGCCGAATGGACAAGCTTAGAAGCTAAGAAATTCGGCCATAAACACCTAGATAATTCTAGAAGAAAAACCATGAATATCCATGAATGTGCAGCCCTTTAATGTTCCATCATCCCCCTTGGCAGAATGAAGCTTTAATGCACCTTGAATACTTGAATGGTTAGCTTGAAAATGCATGGATCATGCATAAAACGTCCCAATGTATGTTCCTCCATAAATTCAGTCCATGAACCTTCAAAAACATGAACATTAAATAGCCCCTACTTGCATGAACGTCTCCAATACATGTACTCCCTTAAATGCCGTCCATTGAACCTCAATTCTACATGCACCTCTTCATACATTGCACCAAGCCCTACATGAACTTGCATTAATTTCCTTCCATGCATGAATGTGTGTCGTGATACGACCATGCCCCGGGCACACTTTTGGATCAGCTCCCTAAGCATTGTTTGCAAATCCATGCGAGCTGAATTAGTTCAATTTCATTTTGTTAAGCTCCGTTTAGCTCGTTTCTAGCTTACTCGAGCTCAAGTCAACTCACTCAAGCTCAATTCAGCTCAATCTTAACCCAATGAGCTTATTTTTAGCTTTCTTTAGCTTGCATTTATTTTGCTGAAATAAACCATTTAATTTGTCATTAGTTAAATTAGTTGTTTATCTTAAGTTAGTTAATTTGTTAAAATCTGGACAAATAATTAATTAAGTGTTTTAATTATATCTAAATTAAATACTTAATTAATTATGATGTTTTAAATATGTCTAAAATTGTTAATATGTATGGCCAAATTTAATGTGCAAATTATTGAGTTCATATGCTGCTAATTTAATGTGTTTGAAATGCATTTAACTTGCTGATTTAATTTGCTACAGGTTCATGAACGGATTGGTGCAATGTATGGGAGTGTGCATGCACAATTGAGGTTCAATGGATGGCATTTAAAGGAGCACATGCTTTTGGGACGTTCATGCAAGAGGGAGTTGCTGAAAGTTCATGTATTTGAAGATTCACGGATCATATTTATAGGGGAAAATACATGGGACGTTTCATGCATGATTCATGCATTTTCAAGATGACCATTCAAGTATTTTAGGCACATTAATGCCTCATTCAGCCAAGGGAGATGTAGGATCATTAAAGAGCTGCACATTCATGGAATTATGGAGATTCTTCAAGGCTAAGGATGCATGAATGCATTAAGTGAAGCATCATGATGGTTCGGCCAATTCATGTACCATCTTCAAGCATGAACTGGATTTTAATGCTATTTGTGTGAACATGTTAAATACCTATGTGAACAGAATTTAAGTTAGTGTGAACAACATAGATGCCGAATATCAATAGGCATTTTAGGCTTATAAATAGCTTACTTGTTTATTGTAAAAGGTTACAGAATTTGATCAATTAAACTTAATAGAACTTTTGTTCTTGTGAGGTTACCTCCTCTCTTCTTTCGTTCGAGTCTCGAAGCGACTTATCTAGCTTGCTAGTGGTGTCAATCCGAACTCCATTGAACTTATCACCGAATCGGTGTGGCGTTCAACCATCTTCCTATACCTTTGGTTCTTACCTCCATATAGGTAACGGGTCAAGGTCCGCTTCTATCCTTCATCAAAATTCACCTTAAGCAATATAAGACTCGGGGCAATACTTTTTAGTATTGAATCATTCTTAAAGTTTGAGTTCTTTATCCATTTCCATTTATTTATCATCTTTGTAACTTAATTCTTTGTTAAACCGAACCTATCTTTCATCAAACCAAAACCCATCCTTTGAACCCATTTTGCCTACCTTCCGCTTATAAAACATTCAAACTCCATCTATCTACAAATTTGAACGAGCTTCTCGTCGACGATCGGGCATCTTAAGTGAACCTGACTCAATTAATCAGGCCGGATCACATCATGTCGTCCAAAGGGATTGGATCTTCTAGATACATTGATGCATGAATCTTCATCATTCATGTAACCGAATGTGCATTTGAACCCAAACATTCATGTATTTTGTGTATTCATGTATTTGACAAATAAATGAACTTGTTGATACGAGCACGCCCCGCGAACTTCATCGAACAAGTCTGTCAAGCAGAGCATTGACATGTTGGCAAGCCGATCCCAGCTCGTTTCCAGCTCCACGAGCTCCGTCTAGCTCAAATCCAGCTTATTCAAGCTCGATCCAACTTGCCTGAGCTAAACTGAGCTCACTCCTAGCTCATATTTAGCTCACGAGCTAAACCTTAGCTCAACTTCAGCTTAGGAGTTTAGCCTCAGCTCAACTTTAGCTCACGAGCTAAAGCTTAGCTCATTTTAGTTTTAACTCGGTTTTGTCTTTAATACATTAAATAAAAATTTGCACATATTCATTTAAGCATTAAACTTGTCTTATATTAATATTTGTTATTAATATATCATTGTCATTATATAAATTGATTATTTTCACATAGTCGAATTAATGCATGACATTAATGTGTTCACATCATGCCGAATTTATGAGTGTTCATGAGATGTCTTAATGACTTGTTTATTTCATGTAGGTACATTCCTTTGGATGGTACAATGTATGAATGAAGAAACATCTCTTTTGGGCATTCCACACTCATGAATGAAGAAGTATTAAATGCTGGTGCATGTACAGCTAGATGCAATGTTTCTACAAATTCATGCATGTGTCGAATGCATGTATGGACATTAAAGGCTAGTCCATGAATGGATCAAATGCATGGGATGATAGAATGCATGAATGGCTTAAGTGCATGTATGGTGGCTGTCTCTTAACTTTCCAAGGCACTTATTCAGCCAAGAAGTAGCTGCTAACTAATTCTATGTTGACCATAGAGCTCCTTGAACATGTTCACACTTTGAATTGACCTATAGGCTACTACACATGCATGGATGGGTTCAAGAACGTCCAAGGGAAGGAATTAGCTCAATAATTCAACACATTGATTGAATTAAGTGCATGCACAAAGGGGAGAACGAATTTACTAGGTTCATGCTACCATTTATGAACTTACATGCCATTAAAGTGTTTAATTATGAAGATACATGGTCCATACAAGTGCATGAACGTCCCAAGGAGATGAATGCAACCTTTTGGTGCACATACAAGTCACTTGAAGCCTTTCTTTATGACTAAGCATTCATGCACAAACTAAGGGGGAAGAAAGTGTCCATTCAGCTAGTGCATGAATCTGCCGAATTTATGAACTATTTTAATACATTAGTGTGAACGTTTTTATTATTGTGTGAACACCTAGATGCCGAATTTGAATGGTCATCTATGTGCCTATAAATATTTGTTTTCTTTCATTTGTAAAGGACTTTTGACTTTTGATCATTTGAATGAACTTTGTTCAAAGAGTGAGTTTTCTCCTCTCTAAATTCGTACGAGTTTCGATCTGACTTATCTAGCGTGCTAGTGGCGTCTATCGTTCTCTTTTGAACTTATCACCTTGCTTTGGTGTGGCGTTCAACCTTCTACAATTCCGCAATCCCACCTTGAACCGAATAGAAATTGGGGTGACACTTTTAGTGTTGAATCGTTTCTGGTGTTTAAGCTCATTTATCCATTCCACCGACTATCCTAGATTTTACCCAACTATAATATCTTTTTACAAAACCGAGCCTTCATTTATCAACTTCCATTTTTCTTATTTTTATACTTAAATCGAGCCTACTACCCTTATAAATTTACCATCACCTTAGCCAACCTTTAAAACCATTTGAAAGCTTCCGCATCTTTAGCCTTATTTCATCCTATTTCCGATAACTCAACTATTCCTCGTCGACGATCGGGCAATCAAGTGAATCGACTCAATCAACCGAGCTGGATCACATCATTTGGTATCAGAGCTACTAAAACGAGGAGTACCAATGTTCGTATCAAGCTCAGAATAGGCTCGTAACGTAAAAAAAAGTCAAAAAAAATAAAAAAAAATTGAGTTGGAATTTCATTTTTTTTCTCTTCCTTGTATTTTGTTTACTATTGTATTGGATTTAAAAAAAAAAGAGAAGAAATTCAAAAAAAAATAAAAAAATCAAAAAAAGGAAAAAAAAGTGAAAAAAAAATCGAGTTAAAAAAAAGAAGAAAAAACAAAAGTGAAAAGTCTTGTGAGTTTTATTTTGTTTTATTTTGTTGCTTCCGAGCATCCATTCATTTTACCATTCCCTCTACCCCCCCAAACGCCACACATACTTTGATTTTTATTTTCTTTGTTTAGCCTACCCTACACCCGACATTATCCCTTGTAACCCATTTGAAGCCGACCCTCTAAGCCGCAATAAGTCTTCTTGAAACAAAATACGAATTCACGAGAGTGAGACAAGCAGAAAAAGGCACGAGTGGTGAGTACATTAGAGCGAGCAAAAGCCATTAGACAAGTGTAAACACGAGTGGAGTGTTATCCAATTTTCTTTCCGAGCGAAATTGTGAGGTTTGTGGTGAGGTACTTCATTTTTTTTATTTTGTTTTGTGATCTAACATTTTCTTTTTAGCAACAAAAATCATGTCATACGAAGAGTTCACCGAATCGGAATACCAATATTTGGTTCAAGAAAAGTGAAGAATGGCGACTAAACGAGACCAAAGTGATCGAGTTTCTTCAAGTCGTAAAACGGAACCAAGAACCCCACGGAGATATACCCCCGACTACTACTTAAGAAAAAGTTCCTATCGTGATTCCTTTTCGCCATCTACTTCGAGACAAAGAGATTTATACTATGACGCATATTCATCAGCGAATTCGAGAAGTGACTTCGATCGAAAGTCCTTTTCATCAAGAAATTTGAGAAGACGAGAAGCCGATTACGATTTTGATTCATTCCAAGATGGCGTTCGAAGAGAAAGACATACTCCTACTAGATCTTCAAAGAAATCTTACCCGGAGTATTCTTCACGAAGTTTTGATTGTGAATCATATGCAAATAGTTCTTCATCTTTCGAACAAGATTTGTATTCTCATCGTTCTTTTGTACATTCTTGTAAAGAAAAACAAAGAAAAGAAAAGAAAAAGAAAAAGCAAGAGAAGAAAAAGAAAAAGAAATAAAAAGAAAAGAGAGGCAAGAGGCAAGTAAGAGAGAAAATGAGCGAATCTTGAGAGAACTTGAAAAAGCCTTTGAAAAAGCCTTTGAAAAGCAAAAAGAAAATGAAAAAGGAAATGAAAAGAAATTTGAGAGTGAAAAAGAAGATGAAAAAGAAATTGAAACAAAAGAAACGAGTGATCCAGAAGAAAAAGAATCGAGTGAGAAAACAAGTGAGCAAGTGAGGATTATTTCCACTAACCCACCTGTTCGATCTTCTTGTGAGTTAACTTTTCAGGTTCCTAGAAGTTTGTGCGACCAATTCCATCTACATTACCATCCAAACGAGAGGTGTTTTAGGTTGTTCGAAAAAGGTAAGTTCGCGAATGACTACCACCCACTTGCGATTGAAGGTAAGGAAGGTAAGGATTCTTTGTTTATCGAATCAAAGTCACTTGATTTGGATAATTTTTGTTCACTTACTGTTGTTAACGATTTTGTTTTAAAAGGTGCCATATACAGTTTTTTTATGACGATTACTACATTGGCAAATTTGTTGACAACATTGGATTAGTTTTCCCTAAGCAAATTTTGAACATGTTTGATCAAAGTCTGTCACGTAAAAATTCTCATGTGTTTGACCCTGCAAACTTTTTGAACTCATGTGTTAAATCTTTATGTTTAAATATGCCTGCTCAATTGATTTGTGATAAATCTGCCTGTTTGAAAAGTTGCATGTTCGTTAAAAATTCTTTGTTTGGCATCCATGTTAAAAGATCTTCACATGATATGTGCAATTGTGTTCTTCATGAACAATCTTTGAGTTTTTGTGCGAAATTTCCATGTAGTGATTTGCATTCCCAATTAATACTCTTGAAGTATGAACCTTTGCATCTTGGTATGCTCGGTTTTGTCAAATCAACATGTGTGTTTAAACTAGTGAAATATAATTCGTGTGGTGAGTTGATTATATCTTCTTCTAATATGTTGCTTGTTGGAATTCCTAATCAAGTTCGTGTGTTCAAGCCTGGTATTTGCTACATGAATTCATTTTATGGAAACATTAAGCGCTTTGCATCATTTACATTGAAATTATGTTTGCTTGAAGTTTGAATTTTTGATAAGAAGGTGAAATTCAATGATTTGGGTTTCAATTTTGATTCATTTATTAATCACCTTGTTTGGCCACATTTGAAATTTTCATTTCATTTCGAGAAGGTAAGGCCAACCTATGTTTTTGGAATTGAATCAAATTTCCATGGTAACTTTCCTTTTCCATTTAAGTCCATAGTTTTCGATAATACTAACCCGTCTTATTTTTGTGAATTCCACCCCTCGAGGAGCAAGACATGTCATGGTGCGTCACCACCTATTCAAATTTATCGAAGTAATAGGTTTGTCTTACGTTATCTATCCAAAGAGAGAAGATTCATTTTGACTGAGAAAGGTAAACCCAATCCTCAATTTTCTTCTCTTCATATTCGTTAAGGTAAGTCATCTGAAAATTTTCAAATATCTTTGCTCACTTCGATTGAAGTTGAAAATTCCATTGATTGGTTGTTTGGAAATTATTTATACTTTGATGTGATGGATTTTTCCTTTTGGAATTGTGATGATGTGATTATTACGTTGGAATTTGGAGACTCCCCTCATGTTATTCAAAAACGAAAGGAAGAATTAGCATACCTTTGGCCATGGCATACCTTGCATGAGCAAGACAAAGGACCAAATGAGTTACTATATTCGATTAAAGAAATTAAAATGTTTTGGATGAGGAATAATGTGTTTAAGTGCCTACCATCATTTTTAACCAATTATCCCTTGATCCAACTTAGTTTTCATGTTTGTAATGATGGTCTAACGAAACTCTTTGATAAATTTATGTATGCTTGCTTTGTCCAATTGAGATTTTTGGCATATGTTCGATTGAATGAATATTTTATGAACTATCGAACACATTTGAATTTGACTCCTTTGAGTTTCTTTTTATTGGCTGCGGTAAGAATTTTTCAGGTTTGTGTGACATCTTCCATCCCATTTGATCGAGGAAAACCATGCATGAGTCAAAGTTCTCCCATGGACAAACGGCTCGACTTGAGGACAAGTCACCTAAAAGAGGGGGGAATGATACGAGCACGCCCCGTGAACTTCATCGAACAAGTCTGTCAAGCAGAGCATTGACATGTTGGCAAGCCAATCCCAGCTCGTTTCCAGCTCCACGAGCTCCGTCAAGCTCAAATCCAGCTTATTCAAGCTCGATCCAACTTGCCTGAGCTAAACCGAGCTCACTCCTAGCTCATATTTAGCTCACGAGCTAAACCTTAGCTCAACTTCAGCTTAGGAGTTTAGCCTCAGCTCAACTTTAGCTCACGAGCTAAAGCTTAGCTCATTTTAGTTTTAACTCGGTTTTGTCTTTAATACATTAAATAAAAATTTGCACATATTCATTTAAGCATTAAACTTGTCTTATATTAATATTTGTTATTAATATATCATTGTCATTATATAAATTGATTATGTTCACATAGCCGAATTAATGCATGACATTAATGTGTTCACATCATGCCGAATTTATGAGTGTTCATGAGATGTCTTAATGACTTGTTTATTTCATGTAGGTACATTCCTTTGGATGGTACAATGTATGAATGAAGAAACATCTCTTTTGGGCATTCCACACTCATGAATGAAGAAGTATTAAATGCTGGTGCATGTACGGCTAGATGCAATGTTTCTACAAATTCATGCATGTGTCGAATGCATGTATGGACATTAAAGGCTAGTCCATGAATGGATCAAATGCATGGGATGATAGAATGCATGAATGGCTTAAGTGCATGTATGGTGGCTGTCTCTTAACTTTCCAAGGCACTTATTCGGCCAAGAAGTAGCTGCTAACTAATTCTATGTTGACCATAGAGCTCCTTGAACATGTTCACACTTTGAATTGACCTATAGGCTACTACACATGCATGGATGGGTTCAAGAACGTCCAAGGGAAGGAATTAACTCAATAATTCAACACATTGATTGAATTAAGTGCATGCACAAAGGGGAGAACGAATTTACTAGGTTCATGCTACCATTTATGAACTTACATGCCATTAAAGTGTTTAATTATGAAGATACATGGTCCATACAAGTGCATGAACGTCCCAAGGAGATGAATGCAACCTTTTGGTGCACATACAAGTCACTTGAAGCCTTTCTTTATGACTAAGCATTCATGCACAAACTAAGGGGGAAGAAAGTGTCCATTCAGCTAGTGCATGAATCTGCCGAATTTATGAACTATTTTAATACATTAGTGTGAACGTTTTTATTATTGTGTGAACACCTAGATGCCGAATTTGAATGGTCATCTATGTGCCTATAAATATTTGTTTTCTTTCATTTGTAAAGGACTTTTGACTTTTGATCATTTGAATGAACTTTGTTCAAAGAGTGAGTTTTCTCCTCTCTAAATTCGTACGAGTTTCGATCTGACTTATCTAGCGTGCTAGTGGCGTCTATCGTTCTCTTTTGAACTTATCACCTTGCTTTGGTGTGGCGTTCAACCTTCTACAATTCCGCAATCCCACCTTGAACCGAATAGAAATTGGGGTGACACTTTTAGTGTTGAATCGTTTCTGGTGTTTAAGCTCATTTATCCATTCCACCGACTATCCTAGATTTTACCCAACTATAATATCTTTTTACAAAACCGAGCCTTCATTTATCAACTTCCATTTTTCTTATTTTTATACTTAAATCGAGCCTACTACCCTTATAAATTTACCATCACCTTAGCCAACCTTTAAAACCATTTGAAAGCTTCCGCATCTTTAGCCTTATTTCATCCTATTTCTGATAACTCAACTATTCCTCGTCGACGATCGGGCAATCAAGTGAATCGACTCAATCAACCGAGCCGGATCACATCACTTGTAAACACCTTGAATCTGGTCATGCATGCGCCTAATTAAATGTTGTTCATTCATGCATGTGGGATGTCCACATAGCTGAATTAATGCATGACCTTAATGTGTTCACATCATGCCGAATTTATGAGTGTTCATGAGATATCTTAATGACTTGTTTATTTCATGTAGGTACAATGCTCATGGACGGCGCAATGAATGCTTGAAGAAACATCTCTTTTGGACATCCCACATGCATGAATGAACAATATTTAATTAGGTGCATGCATGATCAAATTCAAGGTGTTTACAAGTTCATGTATTTGTCAAATACATGAATGTTTGGGTTCAAATGCACATTCGGTTACATGAATGATGAAGATTCATGCATGAATGTATCTAGAAGATCCAATCCCTTTGGACGGCACACATGCATGCATGAAAGGAAATTAATGCAAGTTCATGTAGGGCTTGGTGCAATGTATGAAGAGGTGCATGTAGAATTGAGGTTCAATGGATGGCATTTAAGGGAGTACATGTATTGGAGACGTTCATGCAAGTAGGGGCTATTTAATGTTCATGTTTTTGAAGGTTCATGGACCGAATTTATGGAGGAACATTCATTGGGACGTTTCATGCATGATCCATACATTTTCAAGCTAACCATTCAAGTATTCAAGGTGCATTAAAGCTTCATTCCGCCAAGGGGATGATGGAACATTAAAGGGCTGCACATTCATGGATATTCATGATTTTTCTTCTAGAATTATCTAGGTGTTTATGGCCGAATTTCTTAGCTTCTAAGCTTGTCCATTCGGCTACTTTTATTTAGGCTATAAATATATGTTATTTCATTTGTAAGAGGTTAGACTTTTCACTTAATGAAACTTTGTTAAACTTTCATGGAATTTGTGAGATTTCTTTCTCTCATATTTCGTTGAGGACTTCGTTGGCTTATCTAGGAAGCCTAGTGGCGTCAACCCTGTTCTTCACTATCCCAAACTTATCACTATCAAATAGTGTGGCGTTCACCCATATACTGAGGTTCCTACTTTGCTAAGTAGCGGGTCGAGGTTTATCACTTTCATCCTCCACCTTGAAAGCCTATAAGCATTTGGGTCGATATTTTCTAATATTGGTTCGTGCTTGCTTTTAAGAACCCTTTTCTTCCATATCCATCATCTATTTTACTTCTTTCACTTTCTCTTCCAATTTAGCCAAATATACATATTATTCTTATCCATAAACCATCATAGAACCATTATACATAGCTTCCGTCCTATTTTTCCATCCACTTCATTTCAAAAGTGAATTGAACAATACTTTCTCGTAGACGATCGGGCAACTCAGCATATGACTCGACTCTCCTCGAGGCGGTTCGTATCAATCAATCACTCATCTTAACAAACAAGAATGAATTCCTTGTTTCAACCACAACATTCCAAATGGATCAAAACAAACCTCATTTTGTCGTATTCGATTAAATGGAATAATGATATAGGAATGCGCGCGGACCAAGATCGAGTTGCCAAGTCACGAGAAACTCCTACGAAAGCTCTAAACGAACAGATCTAAAAATTAAAACAAAGAACAAGATTAAACTAATCAGATCTGAAATTAAATCCGCAAATTCAATTAAATGAGCAGCAAGGAACAAAGAATGAATGAATAAATGTATTCGGAGTTCAAGAAGATG